>NC_136596.1:15725872-15738372 GCF_910589615.1 Taurulus bubalis | reverse complement strand
TACAGGAGAGAGACCGCATGGTCCGCGCGGCCATCGCCATCGTATGTGAGCTAGGTGAGTTTCTGTCCCTTCGAGATGTAAACGTCATGACGTCAGTGGACACAAATGCCTTGAAAAAAAACTTGTTTGTGATGAAGATGTGAAAAGCCACAAATATGTATTTGTTGCTGACTGTGTAGCTCTGAAGAACCCAGAGGTGGTGGCCAAACGTGGAGGCCTCAGCACCATCCTGAAGAGTGTGATTGACTGTCAGCTGAGTCGCATCAACGAAGCTCTGATCACCACCATCCTCCATCTACTCAACCACCCACGTACCCGGCAGTATGTGCGTGTTGACGTCGAACTGGAGGTACATACATACACACACACACACACACACACACACACACATACAAAGATATATGAATTCAGGGGAAGCTGCTCTTTATAAATTAAACAGTGTGCTGGGAATCATTCCAGTCAGGATTAGCGGCCGTCCGTTGCCCATCTCTTTCCCATGGAGCTGACTAATCAGCTTCTCTAAAGCCTCGTTGTCTGTAAACAGACACCTGGGACAGAAGCATTTCATCACCACGTTCATATTATCCACACAAATGTTATATGAAATCTGAAGCAGGTTCATAATTACTGCAAGATGTTTCGTGGGAATATTTAATTCCCAATGTTCAAGAACTAATGAAGTCTGTTGTATTTGGCACTCATTCCTTTCTTGTCTGTGTTCGGTCCTCCAGCAAATCCTCGCGCCTTTCACAGATTTTCACTACCGTCACAACGCAGACACGGCTGAAGCGCAGCTCAAGTGAGTGAGTGAGTGAGTGAGTGAGTGAGTTTCACGAGAAACAAAAAGATAGTCTTCTAACATTTCCCTCTTTTTACTGTGGTCCGATATTGGTAACACAATGTGTTAAGAAAGTTGAGGGTTTGTATTGAGTATTTTTTGTGACATGACCCTTGTTATCAGGGCTGCTTGACTTCAGCATGACTTGCCCAAGGATTTAAAACAGGCTAAATCACAATAATCTCTTAAATCACTCTGGAAGATGAGCTTTTATATAAAAATACCTTTTTGTGATTCTCCCTGACTTCTGTCAGCGTTCTGCTTATGTGATGTGGTTTGATCCATTGCTTTGTGGTGACCTGTTTTTTAATGTGTGTGTTTTCATGTTCACAGGGAGGACAGAGAGGCCCGTTTCTTGTCGAGTAGAATGGCCATAGTGGCAGCCTTTCGCTCATGGTCCGGTAAGGACTTGGCTGTAGTAATACATGTAGTAATTTGTAAATAGATTGATTATTTAGTTTTATAACACTTTTACTTTACTCCTGAATTTAACGTAATATCTATTTTTGTCTTCTTTCTTTCTCAGGAATTATCAACCTATGCAAGGTTGGAAATTCTGGAATCCAATCTTTAATTGGCTTACTTTGCATACCAAATATGGAAGTTAGGGTGAGTATTTAAACAGTTATACATCATAAATAAAATGCGCTCCCCTCGAACGGCCAGCTCCGACCACGGTCCGACAGACACCTGGCAGACCTGTTTTTGCAGCTAGTCAGTTTGACATTTTTTGAGATAAGATTTCTTCAAGGAGGCAGTTAGTGACAATGTGGGGGCCCATAGTAACCTTAGTGCTGATAGCTTGACAGAATAGCAGTGAATTGATCAATCACTTGCCTGTAGAGATTTTGTCTACATTTTGCTTTTGAGTTGAGTCTGATTGGAGTATCAGAAGACAGAATGAGATACAGTATTCTCGAAGGCAGCCGAGGCACAGATAGATAAAATGTAATATTATCACTCTGTTTCTTGTGGCTTCAGGGAAAGATTACGACTATCCTCTAGTAATTTGAGTATTGCCTTACACAGCTCCAACATTGAAGTATTAGAAGTGCTCTTTTAAGAGCTCCCAAATGTAGTTTGTGCTGCATCAAATGTGTGTCTGATTGCTCTCATGTAATTTGCCCTGCAGAAAGGCTTGTTGGAGGTGTTGTATGAAATATTCAGGCTCCCTGTACCCATTGTAACTCAAGACTTCACGGAAGCTCTTCTAAGTGTTGGTGAGAGAAACATTTTTTGTATCTTCATAATTCATTTTTATACTTCCTCCCAGCGTCTTGGTTCCCAGTAATTTGGGTGTTTTTGCATACAATACTTTATATGTAATTGCAGTTTGACTTTGTGGCCTTGTATGAGCATGACAGAAAGCATAATGCAAAGTGTTATAATAAAATGCTTGGCTAATATTTCAACCCTAAATAAGTCCAGGTTTTAGACACACAGAGTAAGCTTATCTTTGCTCTGGTCTTCCTCAGACCCCGCCAGGTTCCAGGACAGCTGGAGACTCTCTGATGGGTTTCTTGCTGCTGAGGCCAAAGTCATCTTACCCCATCGAGCCCGTTCTAGGTGGGAGATAATATGAGGAAATAGCACATAAAATGAGAAAACAGCTACTTCAGTTTTGATATGAGCCATTACATTATTATTGTTTTGTTTGCTTCATTAGGCCTGATCTGATGGACAACTACCTGGCATTTGTTCTTTCTGCCTTCATCACCAGTGGGCTGTTAGAGGTGAGCTGATACAGAGTGTTTTAGTTAGACCGTTTCACCTTAGGGCTGATATATATATTTTGATTGAATGTTTTTTTAGGGGTATCGCACATCATGGCCTCTCAGATTGTATTGTGTTACAGTTTCACTTCATGTTGCTATTAAACTATATCCTTCTCTCCATCATCACCTTTGCCACCATAGGGTCTCGTTGAAGTTGTGACCAGTAGCGATGATCAGCTCGCAGTGAGAGCCACTATCCTCTTGGGAGAACTTCTACACATGGTGATATTATTATGCAAAATGCAACTCTGACACTTTTATGTTGAAAAGCTGACAAAGTATTGCAATCTAGAGAATACACCAATGTTTGTTCTTGTCTGTCACTGCAAAATCTACATTGCATCAGTCTGGAAGATTTGTGTGTGTTGAAAAACTCCCTGCTACGACTGAGTTATTGTGACTCTAATACGAAATGCACCCCCTCTTTTTCCTCCACTTGCCGTTCTTTTGTTTAGGCAAACACCATCCTTCCCCATTCTCACAGTCACCACCTGCACTGTCTTCCCACCCTCATCAACATGGCAGCCTCCTTTGATATCAAACAGCAGAAACGACTGTAAGTACACAATACATGTCTGTTTCCCCTTTCAGCCCTCTTCAAAGTATTTACGAGAACAACGGTGTATATTTGTCTCTGAACTCTCTCTCTCTCTCTCTCTCTCATATACATGTGGCTCTTGTAACAGTGAACACAGTACAGAAGTGAACTATGAACATAATGTATGTGTAAAATCCAAACATTCCCCATGTATGTTATCGTTACAGTCGGGCAAGTGCAGCAGTCAACAATCTTAAGTGTTTCCATGAGAAGAAGAAGAAAGGTTTGAAACCACACAGTCTTTACCTGGACCACATCATCCGCAAGTCTGTGTCTTCACATAGCCGCAGAGAGTCACACTCACGTGTCCACAGGGACATCTATGCCATTAAGGTAAATATGAACATGCTTTACAGATTCCTCCCTCTGTCTCAGCAACATAAACAAGTTGTTTTAAAAGAACACATTTAAGAAACATGCTTATTTTCTATCTTACTCACAGTTGATATCAAATTCGTCTTCAGTACGAAGGTCTGGTTGTGTTTAGTTTAGCACAAAAAGAGAAGTGAGAAACGGACCGTGTCCATCACAGCTTCTTTTTAAAAGACCTTGCTTCTCTTAAAAAGTCTTCTTATTTACAAGTTATCTTTTGTTAGCTAGCAAGCTAGCCGCCAGTTCAGCCAAGAGTGACCTGTGTGTTTTAGAATTTAGAAAATGTGCAAAGCCAGCAGTGCTTAGCCAGCAAATGGCTTCAATGTGTAAACTAACTTTTTCCTAAAACCACAATTGACAAAGCTAAGCTAGCTGTTCCACTTTGTTTTCAATGTTTGTGCTAAGCATGCAGTTTGGCACAATGTAAAGCAGATGTTTTAAATATATGAATACAAATTGTGCAAAGCTATCGGAGCTCCATTATTATTTGTGCTTCTTATGTTACACAGTAAAAACATATAAAATCAATGTTTTTTGTGTTTTTGTTCAGGACACAGAGGAAGCACTGATGATGAACCTTAGAGACAGTCACATTCTCAACCACAAGCAGAACCTGGAGTGGAACTGGTTGCTTATTGCCACCATCCTTAAGGTCAGGATGATGACACACAGCACCGCAGACTCTGTTGTATATTTGTATTCCTCTTCAATGTTTAGATGTTGTGTTTTCTCTCCTAGTGGCCACATGTAAACCTCAGGAACAACAAAGATGAACATATGCACAAGTAAGACCCAGTGCAACATTTGAAATAGTTTGACATATTTTACTAACATCTTGTTTTACATACCTCTTTATTTGTTTGTGTGATGCAGGTTTGTGCGAAGGCTGCTGTACTTTTATAAGCCCAGTAGTAAATTGTACGCAGGGCTGGCGTTGGATCACACAAAGGCCAGACAACTCACTGTGGTTGGCTGTCAATTTATCGAGTTCCTCATGGAATCGGATGAGGTTAGAGAAGTGTGCGAGTACACAGAAAAACACACAGAAAAACACACAGAAAAACACACATACCGGTTTTACCTTTTTGTATTTTTCTAACTTGGCTCTCTTGTCGACTTTCTGTCCACTTCCTCCCACTGTCACTAGGATGGCCAGGGTTACCTGGAGGACCTGGTGAAGGACATGGTGTCATGGCTCTCCTCGTCCTCAGGGCTGAAGCCTGAGCGCTGCCTGCAGAGTAACGGTCTGCTCACCACACTCAGTCAACACTACTTCCTCTTCCTGGGGACTCTCTCTGCACACCAGCAGGGAGTCAAACTGCTGGAGAAATGTGGCCTGTTTCAGTGGTAAGTGTATAGACAGAATTTTAGACTTTCAGAAATGGTTGTTCGATAAATTGACACATTTTATTGAGGTTCTGACGACAACGCTTTGTTTTTCGGTTTTTGCAGCCTGCTGAATCTGTGCTCTGTGAAGAACCAGGATGCTGTGCTGAAACTTGCTGTATCCACACTGGACTACAGCAGAGACGGTCTGGCCAGAGTGATCCTCTCCAAGATCCTCACTGCTGCTACTGATGTAAGAAAGCCATAACAACAAGAGGGCATCACATACAACAGCAACACATGAATACTTATAAAGCAGTACATGTTCACAAGTTTGAATGTTTTGAAAACATTAGACATCACATTGTAGAGTTATTGGAAACAGAATTATGCACTTGTCATCATTGCACTGTTGCACCAACGAGAACAGCATCCTAATGTCCCTTTCTGTCTCCCACAATGGCTCTGAGCAGGCGTGCAGGTTGTACGCCACCAAACACCTCCGTGTGCTGCTGCGTGCGAGCGTGGAGTTCTTCAGCAGCTGGGGAATGGAGCTGCTGGTCACCCAGCTTCACGACCACAGCAAGGCTGTGTCCATGGAGGCCCTGGACATACTGGACGAGGCCTGCGAGGACAAGGTGACATTGTCGAGTACTGTCAGTACAGAAGAACTGAAGAGCGGTTTATCAGATCATTAATCCCTCTTTGGAGCAGTAAAAAGAAAATCACCAACTTTTACATAAATAGTGTTAAAGAACAAAAAAAATATTATTGTGTTGAAATAAAATTAGTTTGAGTTGATGGTGTATGTCCACACTTCCTGTTGTCTAACTTGGTATGTTGTGCTGCTTCACAGGCCAACCTCCACGCTCTAATCCAGCTGAAACCAGCTCTGTCCCACCTGGGAGACAAGGGCCTCCTGCTGCTCCTCAGGTGGGTGTTTACAGCAGGACTGAGAGTAAATAATACGTTTCAGTCTTGTATGTAGAACAAAAGCCTTCTTAAATACACTGCACATCTTGTTTCTGCTGTTCAGGTTCCTCTCCATTCCTAAGGGTTTCTCCTACCTCAATGAGAGAGGTTACGTCAGCAAACAGCTGGACAAATGGCAGAAGGTATTATCAGGACATGCATACAGCAAAAACAAAAAATAGCATTTGCATTCCATGTTTGATTTGATTTGGCTACGATATTATATTAAGACTACAGTTTAATAGAGGCTTTTGTTTTACTTTTTAAATCACAGGAATACAACCTTAAGTACGTGGACCTGATAGAGGAGCAGCTCAACGAAGCACTAACAACCTACCGCAAACCTGTCGATGGAGACAACTACGTCCGACGCAGCAACCAAAGGTGAGAAGCTGGAGTTTGTTATCACCTGACGACGGGTCACAGGATACGCTGTAAAGTATGAGTGTGTGCCTAATTTCTCTGGTTGTGTCTCCAGGTTACAAAGACCAAATGTCTATCTCCCTGTGCACTTGTATGGTCAGCTGGTCCACGATAAGACGGGCTGTCATCTATTGGAGGCTCAGGTAACGGCTTTAGTTTATTTTGTGGCTGCTCCACAGCACACTGCTCTTTCTACAATCATTGTCTGGGGAGCAGTGGGTTGTGCAGATTTAGCGGTCTTTCTTCCTAATGTCTTTTTTTTTCCCCCGTTTGTCTACAGAGTGTGGTTCCTGACCTCAGCTATACGATTCGCTCCCCGATGCTGGACACCTGGGAGGGCATTAAACAGCTAAAGGCTGCTCTCTGGGCACTGGTCAGTATCACTTGCTATCAAGTTATGTGACCTCAGTTACTCTGTCGTCATAACAATAACCGTTGCAAAGAGATGTCTCTGGTTGATTTGTTGTTTGTCCTGCAGGGCAATATTGGCTCCTCAAATTGGGGACTGAATCTCCTGCAGGAGGAGAATGTCATTCCTGACATCCTCACATTGGCTCAGCACTGTGACGTACTGTCAGTACGAGGGTAGGCTCATCATTTACAGTTTTTACCTACAAAACACACAATTTTCACATTATACAGGGTTTTCTGATTGTGAAAGCTCTGAATATAAATATAAACTGTGTGGAGTAAAGTTCCAAAAATAAATAGAAATGAGCTGCTTATGATGCTGCAGCTCGGCAAGCCGCCAAAGGCATTGAGACATTTTATTATTTTATATTCTGCTGTTTTAGCACCAACAGTAGTGTGGGAAATACTCTGGTCTCTCAGTCTTAAGGACATGATGTTGGTGCCACATATATTGTGAAAAGAGGATTTTGACTTTAGCTGTACTTCAGAAATTTTGCAAGATGTCTATCTTTTCTTCATCTACATTGGATTAGTCATGTAAAACATCTTAGTCGTTAAACATCTATAGCACAAAACTAATTAAGCAATGGCACATATTTCTGAAAATATGTAATGGTTCAATGGAATATTTAGTGTGTATGCTAACTGTCACCTCTCATCCATAGGACATGTGTTTATGTGCTGGGTGTCATCTCCAAGACCAGGCAGGGTTGTGAGGTGCTGAAGCAGTATGGTTGGGATTCAGTCAGACACAGTCGCAGGACGCTGTGGCCTGTCACTCCAGAAGAGGTTGATGCACAGCTGACCTCTGAACTCTCCTCAGTACCAAGCACGCTCAGTCTGAACTCTGAATCCACCAGCTCACGCCACAACAGCGAGAGCGAGTCTCAACCAAGTACGTTGGACTTACTTTTTCTGTGCTTTATTGCAACTATTTGTCATGGCACCAGTTGTATTTAAGATGTTCCCCTATTATACTGATCAGCTTTCTTTGATGTACCCTGGTTGTTATGACAGATGTTGTATGCGTCGTATGCTCCTATTGTGTTCTTAATTCACTCCTTGTGCTCTCAGACATGTATATCCTGGATGATTACAAGTGTGATTTTCTGGACCAGTCAGACGAGCCCTCTATCCATCTACACTCCAAACCAGTCAAGGACCGCAGCCCCTTCACAATCCTGGCCTCCACGCGCTTTGTTCGCACTCGCTTCCTCAACTCCCTGTCCCTCCCCAGCAAGAAGCTGCGCTCCACCAGTGACCCCAAGACCCCATCAGGCTCTCGTACACCTACTGAACTCAAGACGGGAAGTATGAGGCGGAACAGGACAGTGACGGAGCCCTCTGTCTACAGCCCAAACCAGGGGGACGTCTTCACTCCTGTGTTTAATGGGAGAGGAATGCCGAAGAGTCCCACAGTCAGCCTGGAGACATCCTTTGTTGGGACCAGGGGCGGCTCTGAGGAGCAGCTTGTGGATGGCAGGCTGGCCAGGGGAGGAGGCTCAGGACTTGGACTAAGTGGTCTAGGAGGGCATGGGGCCGTGGAGCACCCCAGCGGGGAGAGGGAGCAGAGCAGCCGAGAGCGTCTAGCAGGAGACGGTGGCTCCTCGTCTAGTGGAGGCAATGTGGGAGGGGGCGGAGGAGGCGGAGGTACTCAGTTTAAAAGCCGCAGCCAGAGCTTTAACACGGACACCACAACCAGCGGCATCAGCTCCATGAGCTCCAGTCCCTCCAGGGAGACGGTTGGAAACCCCGAGCATCCAGAACCCGAACCAGACTCCTCTGACTGTGTGAGCCTCAACACAGTGGTGTCAGCCAAGACTGTCAAAACGCTCTCTTCTCTCACCCCTCAGGCTCAGATTAACCACATGTCCACGTCAAAGTCCTCAACTGTCTCTTTGGTACCGCCTGGCTCCTCGCACACTCTTCCCCGCCGAGCTCAGTCTCTCAAGTCTCCTTCAGTGACCACCATCAAGAGCCTGTCTGACTGTAGCTTCATGTACACCAGCCCACGGGACGCGCTGGGCTACGCTACGCTGAAGAGGCTGCAGCAGCAGAGGATACACCCTTCTTTGTCTCACAGCGAAGCTTTGGCTTCACCGGCCAAAGACGTGCTGTTCACCGACGCCATCACTATGAAGACCGGCAGCCTGGATTCCAGATTAACGCCTCGCAGGTAAATCGTCCATCGCTATAATATGACAGAAAGCATCTGGTTTTATTTTTTTACTTTGTCGACATGAATGTATATTTTTTTTCTAATATGTTTATTCTTACGTGAATTAAGTCGTTGTAGAGAAAACGTCTAACGCTGACTCCATTTCTGCTCCAGTAGCTTAAGCAGCTATTTGCCTTGGATAGTGTTTGACTTCTGTTGACCTTGGCAATAGTGTGAGTGTTTTTGTGCACCCTCTGTGTCTGTCAGGATATCAGATAGGAGGGGTACCTGTCCAGAGCCTAGTGTCTTAAGTCCATACCGCAGGCTATCCAGAACACTTGTACCGCGGTAGGTGGACCTAGCGAGCGTCCTCCTCTGTAGAGATGTAGCTTCTAGCACAGATCCAGACAAATATGTCCTTGCTCTAGCTCTATGCCTGCAGTTGTTTTTCCATTGCTTTGAGTCCTGTAGTGTGAATAGATTGGTCAGTTGCTGGTTGTTCCCTCCTTTTAGAACTGCAACCCTTCCTATCAGGTAGAGAGATAGGTGACATAATAATAATTGTGTTTGTTGTGATTTTAAACAACACAACAACGTTTTTCATTGTCACTCATCGATGTCAAGACAAAGGTGGGTATATACATGTAGACAGATGGGGCTAAAGGCAGGTCCAAAAAGTCCACAAAAGTGTCAAAGTGGAAGGACATAAGCTCTTAACTCTCACTGGATATTAAACTTTCTTCACATGCACTGTGAAGCATTTTACCCATTATAGTTATTTGATAATAACTTTGAATTTCAGGTGATTGATTAACAGTCTTGCACAGAATTTAAATCTCATTCTATAGAAATTATGAGAGGAACAATATATCAATTAAGGTAGAGTCAGCAATTCTGGAGAGCGATTATTGATATTGGAACTCCACAACCAAATAAGTAAAAAAAGTATTTAACCTCCCTCTTGCTCCCACTGCCTTTCTCTTTATATATCCATGGCCTTTCTGCTGTCATGTGCACAAGCACAAAAGACCTTTTGTTTCTGATTAGCTGGAATAGTTTTGTGTCGCTTGGTCAAAGCAACTTTGTTTGTTTCCATGGCTGTATATGAACACCAAATATTTTTAACATAATTTGGCAAAAAGTATTGGATTACAATCCCTGACTGCATCTTTAATCAGTTCATTAATTTCTTCATTATTCTATAGCAGGTAAATTAGCCATCGCTGAAGATGTGAATTAAGTTGTTTTCGAGCAAAAGTCTAACGCTGACTCCATTTCCAGCTATTTGTCTTGGATAGTGTTTGACTTCTGTCAACCTTGGCAATGACAGGTGTGAGTGTTTTTTGTGCACCCTCTGTGTCTGTCAGGATATCAGATAGGAGGGGTACCTGTCCAGATCCCAGCAGCTTAAGTCCGTACCGCCGACTGTCCAGAACACTTGTACCGCGGTGGGTGGACCTACCCAGCATCCTCCTCTGTAGAGATGTAGCTTCTAGCACAGATCCAGACAAATATGTCCTTGCTCTAGCTCTATGCCTGCAGTTGTTTTTCCATTGCTTTGAGTCCTGTAGTGTGAATAGATTGGTCAGTTGCTGGTTGTTCCCTCCTTTAAGAACTGTGACCCGTCCCAAATGTATTCAGTTATGTGAAATGGAGAAAAGCAGCAAATCCTTTAGAAACTTGAACCAGCAAATGTTGAGAATTGTTGCTTTAAATAAATAATAAAAAAAATATTAATAAAAACTTTCTTCGAATTAAATGGAAAAAAAATGACATAAATGGATTAGAAATATGCATACAATTGTTAAGTCATACTGACCAGCTCTAACCACTTTTCTTTCTAACATCAGAATTTCTTTCATATTTTCTAATGAACGTCTGCCTCCATTTAGACTCTTATTAGGTATTGTTCATGTGTGGAGCTTTAGATTTCTGATCCTTGGGTGCTTTAGTGTATTTAAAGCTTTGCCAATAGGTACCTGGCATTGCATTAAGACTGATATCACACTCTGGATACACATGTGTCTCTGCTGTGGGTTTACCTGAAGCTGCTGGCCTGGCTGTGGTTCAGGCTTTAGAGCTTGTCGTGATCCCAACTTCCTTCTAACTTTCTGTTCACTAAGTCTGTGTCTCTGCTTTTATCCAACATTTTTTCACTTATTCCTCATGATCCCTTTTCTGTCCCAGTCTCTCCCCCCGGTTCCTCTCACGTACCTCTCCTCTTGCCCTCCCCAGGTTTCTGAAGGCTCTTAGCTTTGCCTCTCTGGATAAAGAGGAACTACTAAGTCCAATCAACCAAAGCACTCTGCACCGTTGCTCTTCAGTGCGTTCAATGGTTTCTAGTGCCACCTACGGGTGTAACGATGACTATGTTGGACTAGCACTGCCCATGGACATCAACGATATGTTCCACATCAGAGAATCGGCTTACTTTCAGCAGAGGATCAGCCCGCCGTCTGAAGAGCGAAAGCGCTTCCTCTTTGGCGATGGAGATGGTGAATTTAACTTTATGCCTGATTTAGAATTGTAATGAAAAATGGAAATGTTCTAAGAAAAATATGTTGAAACAGATGGTTGTGTTTGTGCTCACCATGATTTTCCCCTCTGTAGGTGATCGCCCTGCTCTACCATCACTGAAGCAGCAGTTTAGTATTACTGAGCTGATTGTGTGCCGAGGTGATAGCCAGAACAACATGGTGGGTTCAGAGGAGACGGGGCTTCAGGAACACACTGAAGAAAACTGCCTCTACTGTGTAGGAGCCAGCGTACTGGGATACCCCACACAGCCACAGATCAACAGCACACACCCTCGGACAGGTGACACACACACTCTCACACTCACATTGTCATACTTTAAACTCGGTGCAGAATATAACACATTATGTTTTGTTTTTTTCTCAGACTTTGTTGACTTCCCTTCATGGGGAGGGCAGAGCGGCCATCGTCTGGAGGTGATGCCTCAGTCCAAGTTCTCTGGGGTGTCGGGCTGCAGCGATGCTGCTGTGTCACAAGGCTCAATCTGTAGCACGCCCATCCCTGGAGATGTTGTCCTAGGTACGACCACGAGAAGCTATGTTTTACACAACAACACAAAATATGTTGCTTTCGTAAAATGACTATTTTAGTTCCTTTATTGTGTCAGTGAAGCTGTTGTAATATGTGTTTGGATTCTAACTGTCTGCAAAATATCAATATATAATTAGTTCCATAACAAAATAAACTATACATGCTTTATATTGTATTTATTGTGGTGAATATTGAATATTTGTAGGCAGCAAAGCAATATCAGAAGACGGCCCCGCCTCCCGAGTCTTGCTGAGGAAGGAGGTGCTCCGCCTCATCATCAACCTCAGCTCCTCTGTAGGAACCAAAGGCCACGAAACAGGACTTCTGACGTAAAGCTCCCTCTTCTTATTGTTCTACGTCAATTTTTTGAGATTCATCTTCCATTGCAGAACTATAGAAGTTGTTTTTTTTAAGGCCTCTTAAATATATTTTTCCCTGCAGGATAAAGGAGAAGTTTCCCAGTGCGTTTGACGACATCTGCTTGTACTCTGAAGTTTCCCACCTCTTAGCCCACTGTATGTTTCGCCTGACGTCCAGACGTTTCATACAGGAACTCTTCCA
>NC_136596.1:15548372-15720872 GCF_910589615.1 Taurulus bubalis | reverse complement strand
GTTCTGGCTATAAAGAAACGCACCACCTTAATGGAGTCCCCTCTTTTCCTTTGCCGAGGTTTTGTTTGCGTCAGACAGTCACACATCCAAACATGCTTCCATATTTGTTTGGTGTATTACTTTGAACTCATCTGAGTCCTCATTTTTCTTGCAGCCTATGAGCCAGGCGGTAACACTCGATAATGTCACCGCAACCCGATTGCATCATTCAACAAATGAGGTGCACCTGCCGAGTGGGCGACAACTTATCTTGAAATCAGTCTCTGCCCATCAAGCCATTAACAACCAGCGAATTCAACTGTACAAGACAAATCTGAACCAGGTCAAACGAGTTAGGACAATATCCCATTTGTTGACAAGACAGGTACAAGTATATTTATTTACAAACTAACAAAACAAGCTTGGAAGTCTGTAATCAGTAATGTAAGCATGTTTGGATGTGCGAAAATGTCTGACGCAAACAAAACTAAAAAACAGCCAGGTTAGCAAAGAGAGAAAAGAGACTCCATGTTAAGGTGGTGAGCTTTTATAGCCAGAACCAAACCGAGCCCAGGTGTGGCTCATCAACTGATTACCCAGATTATGCAAGAGAAATAGCTACCAGAACACAGTGGATCAGGGGGTCTTCCCAGTGAGGGAGTAACAGCGGCTGCTTTAAAGTTTACTTACCGCACTGCCCATATTGGCTGTAGCCTCCATAGCTCTTTCTACATGTGTGGTCTTGGTGCTGAGGGCAAATGATCTCGTCATATGAGACACAAACTCCACAGAGATTCCGACAGCCTGCAAATAAAGAGAATGCAACTTGGTAAAGTAAGAAATGACCAGGGGAATTCATGGTGATTACATGGATCATAAATACTTGACCTACTGAAAACCAAGTATAACATCAAAGAGACTAAGAGCAGCAGAGACTAAAATATCCACATGTTTTAGTCCCTAGCATGGGTCCAGCTCAAAAACACTGGAACACCAAAACCGCCAATTTGTAACGCAGGCTTTCTGTTATATATCTGAAGTCGCCTAGCCCAAGTCAAGGTTACCCTGTCACCATGACCAATGTTTTTTTTTTTTTTTTTACTTTAAAAAGCTCCCTCTGGAAACACTGGAGACATTGTACCACTGTCCTCACTGGATGAGTAGACATAAGTACAACAAGCTTAATTTGGAAAATCGGCGGAGTGCCACTTTAATCTCCATCCCAGACATGTCCTTACCGTGACCAGATTGATAAGGGCCACTGCGTTGTAATCGATGCTCCACAGTGTCATGACACCAACGGTATCCACGGTGATCATGATTATGGTGAACAGGTTGAGCAGACCAGAGCGCAGATCCAAACCCAGCAGCAGACAGCATACGACGAAGGTCGGCAGCAGACACAAGGAGATGTTGAAGAGTCCCTCTGGCACGATAGTCAGGTACTGCTCATAAAACACATTCGTGACCCTGGAAGAAGGAGGGAAGAAACATATTAGTCAGAAGTGATAGACTGCATTTTGTTTGATGACAATGACCGTGTAAATAACGAGAGCCTACAGAGTTGCAGAAGCGATAATATTTATTGTAGAGAACAAAGATGTACATACGTGTAAGGAAATACTTCAAAGTCAGGTGAGGTGCCTGGTATTTTCCTCATGCCCATTGTGATGTTGTGGGCCAGCTCTCTGGCCTTCAGCAGTGCAGCAGTGAAGTCCTGAGAGTTGGTTAAAGGTGTGTGGTAAGCCATGAACCGAGAGGCTAGGAACACGGGGAAGAAAAGGTTCACGAACTGCACCGTTACCATTAAAAGATGAAAAGATCTTTGACTGCTTTAAAATGACTTACCTATAATTTCTCCACTCTGATCTTTCACCACAGCTTTGTCATAGGCTCCAAGACCACTGTCAAAAGGGGCAATAAGCAGTGAGAAACTTGTTTTCATGTTCTGTTGTTTTGTGTATAACATGCACACGTTCCACTAGGATACACACCCTTTGGGGCACTGCAGGTCAGGCCTGTTACCCAGGAAGTCTGGGAGGAAACGGTTGAATTGTTCCACCTTGGGCCTGAGGACGCCATCTGAAGGAGTACCTACACACTTTAGGGGACAGAGGAAAAGAGCTGTTGAGACATGGAAGCAGAGTATGGGTTAATAAAAGAAGGGTCATGTCTTTCATCATATAAGGTAGTTCACAGTAAAGAATGTGTATTAATGTGATGATTCTCACATTCGCTTGCAGGACAGAAGTTTCCAGTATTTGGACCGAAGGCATACAGACGACAACATCTGGATCCAGGGTTCAGCCAATCAATGAAATCATCTACCCAGGAGTTAGCAGGAATAGCCAAGTAAGATCTACAGATCACATCGTCAGTGGGTTAAGGAAGGCAGGAATACAGATGTCCGTATTTCAGAATAAGACAAGTGCTATTCTAGATCTTTCCTGTAATCACTAAATCCCATGAATGGAACAAAAACAACTATGTGGTTGTCCGCCCATCAATTTTGATGTGTATTTTCTAAAGTCTAAACTAATCTTTTATCTTTTGACAGTGATACTTACATTATTGAAGTTAACACCATTTGAGCTCATTTAAGCCAGTATTTGGAAACAAAATGTAAATTGAATAGCCTATAAATTCCATATACAGCTTTTAAGGTCTTACATCTTTTGATTACATATGATATTAGAATTCTGTCAAATTTCCACTCGATGAGAAGAGTTTTACTATTTGCCAGTAACAGTACGTAACTGACAGTACCAATGATAAACTAGCTTGTTATCTCAAGGAAACAAAAAGATGTTGCTGTAAATCCCTCTAACTGTCAAAATCCCCTTCAAGTCACCTTTAGCTGATAGGATATCATACTGACAATGTGTGGCACCAGGTTATATAATCCTCGACTGTAAGTGTTGGGATGCATTAATGCGGCACACATTGTCTGTGCAGTGGAAACATACATATTATACTGCAGGATACAGGCTTAAATGTTGTTGGAAGATAAAACGTTACTGTTTGACTGTTATATTAATAATCATATGTTCTGTTTATTAATCATATACTGTGTAAAGGCTTGAGACTTCTCATTGAAATCTATCATGTTGAATCTTACATATTAACTCTGGCAAATTACTTAATAAAGTCATGAGACTGTTTGTCTCTGTTTGAAGAACATGGTGTTCCTGATTATTATATGACCATGCCGACGCAAGTCAAAGACGTCATGAGAGCTTCTGTGATTGTGTGATTAATGCATTTAAGAGGTAAACTCTCCACTTGTGAGTTGAGCAGTCCAGGAATGCGCAATTCACATGCCATGTTGTGTAATTCTGTCTCTGCTCCTCTTTGCAAAGAATAAATGTCCTGATCAATGATTTTACCACCAGGTGTCGGGTGAATTTTTCTAACAAATGCATTACTCCTACTAATCAACCTGGTCATAATCACTGCACCATTGTTTGAATAGAACAGAATAGAACGTAGCCTTATCTGCTCAGCGGCGTTCATGTAAGAAGTTCATCATTAACTGATCTGATTGGCTAGTATGTAAGAGGTTGTTATTATGATATCAGCAGGTTCAAGGATGTGCCAATGAAAAATACAAACGTGAAGGACAAATGGAGAGAAACACTCTCCACTGAACTGAGCAGAGGAACTGGCTGATGTACTATGTAGTTTAGCTGAGCAGCCACATGTTGTCAAGAGTAAAAAAAGGTGCTTGTCTAAAAGCTTATCGATTCTCTTGTCCATGCTATGAAAATTAACAAACTCACAGTTCAGGGTGGTTGGTGGCGTACTGGATCTTCTGAGTGAGTGAGAACTGATCACAGCCCACGCTGGAGCAGACTGCATTCATGCCCTCCACAGTGGTGAAGTTGAAGCCCTTCTTTGTTACAAAGTAAACAGGGACTCCAACTTCAAAGTATTTGTACAGGTACTGGAAATAGTCCAGCATATAAGAACCCTGCACCCAAAACAGATTTTTTTTTGTGAGGTTACACTGAAACACTGAAAGTGTACAGGCGTTCATTTATACATATTTATGTAGCAGTGCTTACAGACCTGAGGCATAGCCAGCTCCTGATCCAAACCCACGGTCACATTAAACATGAGAAATACGGATCCACAGAACATGAAGATGAAAACCACCATCTGAAGAGAACACAGGGCAGAATGTATTCGACAAATATTCAGTTAAAACGCCTTGGTTTACATACAAGCCCGTTCTGTATGTAAATATAAACAGCTTGTTCTAAGGACATTTCTTTAGTGTTTAGCAATTATTATACACTAAAGAAAACTTTGTTATTTTATTAAATTCCATTTTTGCCAATAGATCCCCTTAAATGTTACACACTGGAATTTGAAAGGGACACCAGAGGGTTGAGAATACCTGTTTTATGAAGGATAATCTAATCTTATGTTATAGTTTAAGGTTTAGTAGCTTTACCACTATGATCCTGGTGTAACTGTGCAGTAGAACAGGGGCGTAGTATTTCCTCATGAAGGGCAGCAGAAAGCCTTCGTTTGGCTTGTTTTGGCGCTTGGTCGACACTGTTACACAGCAGAGCAGTTCAAAGCGGTTGTTGTCTTGGCGCCGGGTGTCCAGGGAAAGCAGCGCCACAAAGGCTGTCATCTGGAGTAGGAAGTCCATGAGCACGGCCAGAGCAGCGTACAGAGCAAAGGTCTTTACTGCTGGCATGGTGGACAAGGCCCCTTGGGTAGCAGAACACACACAGCGAGAGATTAAAGCATCAAATTCAATGGTCCCTTCATATACACATAATTGTATTGCTTTGCTCATGTAGTTTGTGCAAATGTTCCTACCTAGAAAGAAGCAGACAGTCTCGGAGAGACTGCACAGGAGCATGCTGGGAGCTACGTTTCCAAGGATGCGACCAATCTGCTCTTCTCTCTTCTCTCCGGGCCTCCGCATATCTCTCTGCGGAAAGGGAGAGAAGGGTAACGTCACTAAGAATGATACACATCAGCAGTCAGCAGTACTGGACATCCATTGTGCACACAAGTATACACACCTGGTACTCCAGAACAAAGATGAAGATGTTGTCAGCTCCAACAGCGAGCACCAAGAAAGGCACGACCTGCAGAATGACCAGCGAGGAGGGGATGCCGATCCAGGAGTAAAAGCCCATAGAGGCCAGGACAGAACAGCCAACCACTAGTATCCCACCCAGACCCACCAGAAACTTGGAGTCCACCTATGTAAGGCAAAGATAAGAATCCAGATGTACATTCAAATCAGTTGACCTTTTTTATGTTTCATATCTTTTGCTCTATCGTGTCTTCTATATTATATAACTTCATGGTCACCATAGAGATTAGTGCTATACAGCTGACTCAGCCATACTACTCTCTCCTTATTATGTATGCGATAAGTACTGCTTTATCAGTTGTACTTTCTTGGTGGAGGCTTAGCCAAAGCAGTTGACCGATGAACCGCAATTGGCTAAAAAAACGCAGATTAATGTGAAATACAGGATTATAATAAAAGATAGACATTACTCTCTAAAATCTCACCAGTATGCGTTTCCATGAAGAGTACTCTCCTAGTGCCACGGAAATGTAAATAAAGATTACAGCATAGCTAATCATGAAGATGGGGATGTCTTCTGATGTTGTCCGATTAATCTCATCCTCCAGAGACCTCTGTAGACCGAGGGGGAAATCAGAGTCAGGAAAAGGATTAGGGGCTTAAAATAGTGGAAAGAACTCAACAGCCACTTGAAAAAGCTGTGACATCAGAAACAGTTATATCATATTCTACTGCACCTCTGCCATGTATGCAAAGGTGAAGTTGGCTGCTGGGTTCTTCTGGTAGGTCTGGACAATTTTAAGAAACTCTGTCTCCCACTGCATAGCCACTTTGTACTTGGGGTTGTCTCGAGCGTAGTTGTTGAGGGAGAAGGTCAGGATGAAAGCCTCAGCATTGGTGAAGTCGTCATCTGGCAGAAGCAATAAGAAGAATGTTCAAGTGAGCCACCCTTTTTGTGTTTATTGGAAATATGGAGAAGATGATGCCGAATGTTACTTACCCTCATAGCCTCCCACAGCCAGAAAGGAGAAGACTGGCGCTCCGTAATCAGCCATGCAGCTCATACGTAAATCAGTGATGTCTTGGAAGGACAGAGGAGAGCTTGAGAAGCGATGGAAGAAGAAAGAGGAAGGTTAGGTTAAAGTTCCTGAGCAATCACAGATCGATTGTTTTGCATGTTTGATTTGAAAGTCTGTTTCATGAATCCTTACTTGAGGCAGTAGATTAAGTGGTCCCTCCAGTCCACCTCTTTGGTCACTCCCAGCTCTGTCATGTTCACCTTAGCGTCAATGTTTTCCAGGCTGTTCTGGAAGTACTGCGGCAAGCTGTTGACTGCACAGTCCGTCAGGGTGGGGTTGGATGGGTTCAGTGGTGCGAAACACACGTCCTTCAGACTCGCTGTGCGGTTCAGATCCTCTGACCAGAACTCAATGTTCTAAAGATGGCATAGAAGAGACATCAGTGTGTCAAAATCATACAGTGAACTCTTTCAAACACTAACTGTGCCTTTGTGGCGATCACGTACAGGTGTTCTTTGGAGCCTTCAGGTGTGCTTATTTAATATTGTGAAGGATTCCTTGCATTGGTTATATATGGTCTCAAAAAAGTATAAAATGTAAGTCTTCTTCAAGCACACTATAGGGTTTGTGTAAACCTAAACGATCAAAACCTATATTAGATACAATATAATTTGACTATTAAGTCAAGGTGACTGTCAATTTTGATTTTTGTCTCTCTACCTGGATTTGTGTCTGGAGCTGCAGGAGCTCAATGATGAGATCTTTGGATACAATCCCGCTGAAGTTCTGCAGCCCAAATAGCAAAGAGTCGTAAATGTGGCCTTTTCTGCCCGGCGCTGTCAAGATCAACTGGTTAGTCCTGAAGAAAGGGTCAAAGTGTGTGTCGTGGAAGTCTTTCTCCTGGCGGGCGCGGCTGTTTGGAGCAGACCAAAGCTCGACTGGGTCAGTGGTGAGCTCAATGGACTTGAGACCAGCAGCGAAAACAGCCACGACTACAGCCGACAGCAGGAGCACCTTGAATAAAGACAAGAAGATATTAACACGTTAATATTATCTGGCTGACAACCTTTTTTTCTTTTCTTGAAGAGTGAAGAATTTAGTAGCTGGCATTAAGTCAGTTCACTGATAAAAAAAACTTGGGTGAAACTAACCGTGAGAGGATAAGTGGCCATGAGGGTTCCCCAATGGCGAAACGCTGTGCTTAAGGCAGCTTGAGCATCCAGACTGTTCTTGTCAGCACAAGTCACCTCTGACGGATCAACGAGTTGCTGAGTCACATCATTACTGTTCTGGTCTTTGCTTTTTCCTTTTCCTTTCTCTGCATCCTTTTTTCTCTGAGACCTCACCAAGTAAGCAACAGCGAGGTAGAAAATGAAGGCAAACATCAGGAAACAGAGTAAGATGATAGAAATCACGAGGAATCCGTCTGTCCCCAACAGTCTGAAGGGGCCGGGCGGCAGTGAAAGAGGCGGCATCCTCGGGCACGACTCTTGGCAGTCCTGGCAGGAGCAGAGCTGACCTCCGGATGGCGTGGTCTCGTTACACTTCAGAGCACGTCCGTTGTAGGGAATCACACCCATGGGTAGTCCCTCAGTATCTCCCTCTTTTATCAGGTTAAAGTCGATGTCCAGTGGAGCCAGGCCGTTACTGGAGTCTCCCTGGAAGTCATACCAGTGCTGGGGGTTGCACAACTTGGCGCCATACCGACCACACATGGTGGCAATGGCAAAGCCTCCTGTGGCGGGGATCCGGACATTTTTGCACGACTGGAAGGCGCCATCTGCGAAGCTGGTGCTTATGAACGCCTGGTAACCGATCACGGCCTCCTTCGTTATGTTTCCGGTAGTGACGTTCATCACCTTTGTGACTTTAACTGTCTGGCTCTGGTTGGGGCTGCAGGTGTTGATGCAATGCAAGTGGGCAAAGTTCTCAACACAGGAAGGACAGCGGACCAGCACTGCCTTAGACAGGGTCAGACTTGTTTCCAGGGACGAAAGCTGTTTGCTGGAGCAGCAGGCGTAAGTGTTGTTCACGCCATGGTCCAAGATGGGACACACCTGCAGCGAGAACAGGTGCTGTTTAATAAACTGACTCAAACACAAGCTCACTTCATGTCAAAGGAATCCTTTGACAATGATTTCATACGAGTAGACAAGAAAGACTAAAAAACCTACTCTATCACGCTTTATTCAACCCTGTTCTTCACTAAAACACTAAGCAGGACCTACTGACCTGTTTGAGTTTCCTGTAGTGATCCCCTGTGAGGGCTCGGGCACGGCTGTAGTCTTTACAGGGGACAATGGGAGGGAGTAGAGATCCTCCGACTGACGGGTTACGACCACACTCCTCATAGAAAGCGCAGTAGCCCAGCTCATGCTGGGCCTCTGTCAGCACCTGCACAGACGAAAGATTTATCACAGAAGGGGGAACCACATGCTGCTGGAGGTACTTGAAGAAGACTGTACACTTGTGACATTTCGAGACATCTCAATTATTGAGATATCATACAACTATGTTATATCATCATTTTTGTTTGAAGAAAAAATGTATTTACTCTTGATTAGTTACTGTTTCACTGTCATATGCTCTGTTTATTAATCATCTACCATGTTAAATCTTACATATGAACTCTGGCAAACTACTTGATAAAGTCATGAGACCATTTATCTCTGTTTGAAGAAAATGGTGATAAATGTTGTTATCATATGACCATGCCGATGCAAGCCAATCTAAAAACGTCATGAGAGCTTCTGTGATTGTGTGATTAATGTATTTAAGAGGTTACAAATCAATTCAATTCAATTCAATTCAGTTTATTTTGTACAGCCCAACATCACAAATACAAGTTTGCCTCGGAGGGCTTTACAATCTGTACACATGACATCCCTGTCCCGGGACCTCACATCGGATCAGGAAAAACTCCCCCAAAAAGATAGTAAAAACCCTTTCACAGGGAAAAAAAGGGGAAGAAACCTGAGGGAGAGCAACAGAGGAGGATCCCTCTCCCCGGATGGACAGAAGCAATAGATGTCATGTGGCCAGAATGAATAACGTAACGGAGTTACAGCACATTCAATGAATGTGACAGAAATGATTCATATAATGAGTAGTATGCATGGTCCATGATCCAGATAGCCACGACCCATTAAGCAGAAGGAGGTTCACTCGTTCGTTGAGCGGTCTAGGATATGCAATTTGTCCATCATGTTGTGTAAAACTTCTCTGCTCCTTCCTTGCAATGAATAAATGTCCTGATTGAATGATTTTACCACCAGGTGTCAAGTACATTTTGAAGTCATATTACGTAAAAATTTTGGGTAAACGTTGCAAGTATATTTATATTTTACAAAGAAACACAGTGTAGTCAACATGAATACAATAACCATGAATAAAAAGTTAAGTTTGTCATAGACTTGACTCGTGACTTTGATGGTGTGCTGCCATGGTAGCTTCTGAATGCCATCTTGCAAGACAAATAAAAGGGACTATGTTCAAGGATGTTCAAGTTCCAATATGTTGCGTATGTCCAAGGTTTTTACAACCACAATGAACATCTGTGGACACAGGAGAAGATCACAACATCCAAACATTTATAACAAATTGATTATACACTTTCATATTAAAGTAATAAATCTTGCATGATATTCTTTCCATACTGTTTTATTTATATTTGTAAACTAATAAAATATATTAAATTTACATTTTTAAATTGTGATTAGAATTTATAATTATAATTTAAATTAGGATTGGTGCATCCCTTCATCCAGGTGTGACATAAATCAAAACCAAAAACAGAAAAATAATCCCAGAACCCTGTTACTGTAAATTGTAACACAATTACTATGAATAAAAACAGACATCAATCTAGATGGAAGTTTATATTAGATTATTTATGAATATATGTTTGACTATTTCTTTACTTTCAGGAGGATTGTAAATGCCAAAATAAATACACATCAAACAGATACATTTAAATACAATACACATTGTAATATGTTGTTATTCGTTTTAATCGAATTACATATTACAATGTGTATTGTATTTGTTTTGTCATTTAATATCTTCCACAATGTTGAAAATAATTGCATTTGCATAAACACTTCTCTAACCTTGTCTTTGAATCAAAGGTGTGGCAATACACTCAAATACCAGTTTTGCTTTGAACTTTATGGTTCTTTACTGCTAAAACATAAGACAATCAGACTCCATCACATTATTCAAATCTCAACTCAAAACTCATCTGTTCAAACTGGCATAGACACTATAACTGGTCCCTGTGCACCTCACTTGTTTGTATGTTGATGCTCTGTTTTACTGTTGTTTATATCTGTTATGCTTATCTTTTACCCTGTATTATCTTATTGTAATTGTAAGGTGACATTGGGTGCCTTGAAAGGCGCCTCCAAATTTAATGTATTATTATTATTATTATTATTAAAACAAATTCAACCGTAGACATTTTATGAATACCAACGTCTGGAAGTTTTTAAATTACAAAAGCAATTATATCCTAGTTAAGACCTATACAGTTTTTTAACACTGGAGTATGAAAACAAAGCAATGTGAATTATTATGCTGTTGGCTTAAAC
Source organism: Taurulus bubalis (assembly GCF_910589615.1). Classification (NCBI taxonomy): domain Eukaryota; kingdom Metazoa; phylum Chordata; class Actinopteri; order Perciformes; family Cottidae; genus Taurulus; species Taurulus bubalis. The sequence goes on along the minus strand of NC_136596.1, from coordinate 15,710,226 downwards.
AAGTGTACCGTGTTGAGAATACAGTTACACATCTTAGTCACAGAAAAATGAGAGAAAAATGAGAAAAATTACCGGACCAACTTACCACACAGGACAGAAAACTGATCAGGGCTGCGGCACGGAACATGATTCCAGATTTTTTCCACACCAGAAGAGTCAGGGTTCACAAGTAGTTTGTAACAGAGTGTATATAAATCACTGCTGCCCTGTTGGATGATACATCCGACAAAGTAAGACAGTGAGAGACAGTCTCTCCTATTGTCTGTCCGCCCTGTCTAACAGTTTCGGGTCAGTGAAGGAGAAACATCACGACATGTAAAGGGTCATCCCATCCTGTGATGTCACACCTTTCTTATCTGGTCTGATGCGGCGGCTGGCCAATCGCAGCTACGGATGACTAAATTCCTGTTTGATAATTAACATGGGGGACATTTCGATAGGGTTGCTTGGGAGACCCAAAGCAGCAGTGAGAAACTACAGCACAATCTGAAATAACAACCGCACCCAGTTCTTCACTTTCTTCAGTTCTTCATATATTTTCTAATGCTCTGCCACTTCTGGTCTATTGAAGACACATCCACACATTGGTTGACCTAAAAAGATATGTTCACTGAATGTGACCTTTAGACCATCATCTAAGTGACACTGGTGTGTGCAAGCTATCTGATCTGTAATGTACAGAGAGAGCAAATATCCCAAGAAGATGTTTTTTAATCACTTTTGTATAAACATATTACAACAAACCCAGTGACATGAGCCAACCTTCATTCCAAGTCAACATGACAAATCACTTCTTGGATAACATCTTACAATATCAGATCAACTTTTAATTATGTTGTTAACATGTGTCAAGGTCATGGCTGAGATAAGACTTTCAACCAAGACTCCATGATCATGTCAGGGTGAAGGTGCATACGTATTTCAATTTGTGATAAACGGAGATGGTAAAGAAGACAAGAAGAAATGGGGCTGATATCAAGATGTCCTTTGTTCTTCCTTATGCTGATAAGTCACTACGACGCACACATTTTGTAACTTGTAACAAAAACTGCCCACGATTCAAATCAAAAAGTACAATCATGTGATTTATCAGAATTATTTATCTACTGTAACAGTGGCTGTGCATCGCTGATATTATCAACTAGTACTTTGAAAATGACTTGCTTTCTATATTTACAGTGTTTTTCCTCTGTGAGGAAATCCATTTATATTCTTATTTATTGAGCTATGGTCTCTTTTTATCATGTTGGAATAACCCTGAGAGGTGCACAACATACTGGCACTACAACTGGAGTGCCTATCTCCACACATGCAAGGGACTCTACCCATTGATGAATTCTTTTGACAGAATTCAATAATCAAAGAAAAACCTCCTGACAAATCCCCAAATCCAGTGTGGAGGCTAGATTTGAAAGTGTGCTGCTGCATTTTGTACTTCAGGGTAAACAGTAAGGGCTTGACTACAAGGCTTGCATATACTGTAAAGGTTTTAAATATCCAAAGATACTTTTTATGAAGAATAATTAAAGATTCAAGAACAGACCACAGCGTCAACAGATGTATTATATATGCAACGGTTTGGCACTTGTTCCTTTGGAAATCTCCATTAACAAAACATGCATAATATGTTTAAGCAACTGCAGCAAACAATAAACATGCTTTGTTGGTAATAAACCTTTTTTAATTGAGCACCATCATACCAAGGAACTAAGTTGTTCCGAAAAGACACAAAACAAGATGTAAAAACATTTGAGGGAAAGCTTTTTATGTTGATCTGCTCATCTGAATTACACTTTTAAAAGGTGGTATTTATACTTCAAATAAATACTACCTTATTGTTTACTTTGATAATGATACATTTCGGTTAAGGCTGTCAAAGGAATATTGATTTATCGCTCCCGTAATTTGTATTGTTCTGTTACTTGTGATGTGTATCTGATTGCATTGTATTATATCCTTTTTCTATTGTAGTTCCCATTGATCTTTTGCAATAAGTCTTCAAATACATGGACTTAAACAAATCAACAAGTATAATTGCATCATTTAAAATGATGATGCTAAATAAATATAAAAATATGAATATTTTATATTTCATATATGTTTGTGCTGATCATACATATCTACTTTCATTGAAATGCATTTTTGCATGTATTAATTGTACAATTTGGTCTTGAGACAGAAACAAGTGCATTCAATGCCATGTGCACTGACAATATTTCCCCTTGTCAAATTGTGTAAAGGATGAATATGAATATGGGTGTAACATGTCCTTCTGTGGTGCAAGTGAAAAAGTTGCATGTGTAAAAACTGACATTATGTATAGGGCACAAATTTATCTGAAACGGTTCTGACAAGAACATTTTTGCTTGAAGTTTAAACACCTACTATTATGCTGGATGGTGTGATCTACTTATTATACTCTGACATGAAATGCTTTTATATAATCATGCAGGCTTTCAATTATTGTGCAAATGTGCATTTATATTTCTGAACTGTCTATACACAATGTTAAATACAAGGAATAATTGTTGACAAAGATCAACGGAATATCTGTGCTTTTCCCCCCAATTTTTTTTCCTGTCTTTTCATGATCGAAATAAAAAAATACAATCTTACAGTGAAGCTGTTGCCAGCACAGGGTGTCAATAAAGGACTTTACTTGACCAGTTTCCTCTGAGGGCCTGCTGATCGTACGTCCAGGTAATACACACTTTCCCCTCTTTATGATCGAGTCCTTATCAATCACCATTTATGGAGCAATCGTTGCGGTCAGGACAGTCTTGACTTTTTGGACTCGGACACAGGTGAAGGGTAGAATCCTCAGAAACGGTCTTGGCTATCAGCTGAAAACTATCCATGAAGACATACAACCTTTGCGTGATGGAGATTAAGACAATGCACTGGCTGCCTGTATCTTATAGAACTAATTTAAAAGGTCTTGTACTTGTTTATAAAGCATTAAACAACCTAACCCTCAGAGATTTTCTTTCATTCTATGTTCAAGCCAGATCACTAAAGTCCTCCACTACTGTTCGAACCCTCGTGTTGTCTTGGGGTCAAAATGACCCATCAACACACATACATATACACTCGTACACGGGTCATTTTGACCCCAAGACAACTTTTGCTCCTCTTATGCCCCTTGAAAGCAGTGGAGTGTCCTGTTTTTTGGCCCCTAAACTGTGTAACTCACTGCCACTGAATGTTCAAAAGGCAAGCTGTCTCTGAATTTGAAAGGAAATGAAAGATCTAACCAAAAAATATTGTTTTAAAATTTAGAGTAATATTACAGCATTGGTTTTTACTCCTTAATCATAAGGATTAATCAATCCTTAGAGACATTTAGCAGGAGACTATAAGCTAGTTGCTTTAAATATCTAACTAACCACCTGACTTTAACCTTTGCATTGCTGTTTGGTTTGTACCGAGCAGTTGCTCAACCAGAGCGACATAGTATAATGATATAACATGGCTCCTTTCACTGCAGTTTGGCTATTATGCGAGCCTCAAAAGTTTGCCAAATACCATGAACACAGTATTTGTTTACAAACTAGACCTTCTCTGCATGCGGTTTCTGCTTGGGTTTCATCTTAACATGTCACAAGATGAGGGGTTTCTTAATGAAACGCAATAGTACGATGTGCACTACACACTGCTGACGTGGCATGAATCGGTACTGAGATCAGCACTATAGAAGCAAGCTATCCCTCCCTTTTAATGAGCTGGGAAAAATGTGTGCATCTAAATCAGATCCTCTTACTGCCCATTTAAAATAAGACTCTTCCTTCTGTCTCGGCTCATGGGTTGTGACGTTTTAGGACACTCACATTTACTGTTGTCACGTGTAGGTATGCAGGTGTCCCTGCCCTTAGTATCACCGATTGTGTGGGCATGAGTGTTTGGACTGTGCTTTATTCCTCATTCAGAGTGATCACCAACCCTCTAAGCTTCCTCCTTGGCTAGAGGATCGATGAGTCATTAAACGTCTTGTTTGGTAGGTGGTGGATTTCCCGGAGTCAACAATCAATATAAATCTGTGAGCAGTACATGACCTTATAACAGCACACACTTCATGTTGGCATAGCGGGAAAAGCACTGTTTCACTTCAGGTCCAGGCAGTCATAATGGGTGGCACACCTAAATGTTGGCAAAAAAAAGCTGAGCCTAAAAAATATACATGTAACAATCAGTAAATCAAATTTAGGGTATTCACATCGGCAGGTATTGACAATAACAATCCCAAAATAACCTCAATACTACCATCAGTGCATGCTTGTTACCTTTCTCTATTCAGACTGACCAACTAACTACATTAGCTACAGCTGTGTTGAAACTCACAGCATGTTACAGTTTATTCTGCTCAATCTTTACTATTCATGTCTTTTTGCATAATATTATGCCTAACTCAATGAAGTTGGATGGTATTGCTTATACGCTGCTTTGGAATTGTGTTTCAGGCCATTGATTCAGTGTCAGTGTTCATTAAATCAATACTCTAATCAATCGCAAAGGTCCAGCTGACAGCTGTGACTATATGCACTGAACTAAGGACCAGAAAGAGACACGCCCTTCATTACCATCCTGTAGATCATCGATGTCTTGATGGTGACACATTTGGCTCCACGCTGCTTTGAAAGACATTGAGAAATCTTTAATGTTGAAACAAAGTAATAAGGGAATCATGGGAATCATGAACTTATTCCAGAATAGTCAACATGGCCAGGACAAGAACATTTTCTATCCCTATGAAAAATACACTAAGATAAAAAGAAAGTAAAAGACATGGCTCATTTTGGGTTATGACATTTCAGTACTAAAAACACAAGTCAAGGTACAGAAAAATAATACATGCAACGGTTTTTTTAAAAGTTCAAAAGTAAAACTCACTACCTGAACTTTAAAACAGTAAGTGAAAAGGGGAAAAATAAAAAGACATGAAATTTAAAATCGGCGTTGCTTATTAGGTCCAAAGTCTCCAGGTCCAGGGACACCTCTGGGGAAGCCACCCTGGACGCCTCCGGGCATGTTGTTGTTGATGTTTCCCGGCCCTGGCATCATTGGAGCATTCTCAGCAGCCATGCCGGGATTACCTGCAGGACCAGAATTGCCACCCAGCGAGTTTCTGTTCATCCCGTGATTGGCCATATGCATCCTCATGTCATGCTCCCTATTTTCAGAGAAGTTGCCTCTGAAGCCTTCCTGCTGCCTCTTCAGCATCTCCTCATTGCGCATCCTCATCTCCTCCTCTCGCCTCCGGCGTTCCTCCTCCTGCCGGATCTCAGCCTGTTTCCTCTTCTGCATCTCCTGATTGTGGAGCTCCTCCATCCTCCGCAGCTCCTCCTGTCGCCTCAGCAGGTCCTGTCTCATCAGCATCACTTGATGCTCGTGTCTCGCCGCCTCCATCTCAGCCTCCAGCTTCTCTTGAGCCTCCTTCATGTTGCGGTCCACCATTTCATACTGCTGCTTCTCCATCTCCATCAGGGCCTTCCAACGCATGGCATACTCATACTCAAAGGAGCCCGCCTGAGCAAATCGTGGCGGCTGCTCACGCTCCTTGTGATACTGCTGGTTTTTGTTTATGAGTTTTTCTGACTGTCCCTCCTCTTCATCAAGCTGTTCCATAGGTTCCACTGTAATAGGTCGAGGAAAAGCTGTGAGAAGGTAGGCACCATCACTGCACTTATCCAACGCCTTCCTTGCAGCTGGCTTTGAGGTGTACTCCACTATTCCCTTTCCTGTGGGCCTCCCTCTGTCATCCACTATGACCACAGCTCTTTCTATCTGCCCAAAGACGCCGAATGCCTCCTCCAGCAGCTCGTTGGACACAAAATCAGGCAAATTTTTTACAGTCAAAGCAGCACCGTGTGTTGCAAATCTCACCCGTATGGGTCTTCCTTTGAACGGAGCATCATCCAGCTCGGCTCTGGCAATCTCTGCGATGATCCTGGTCTCCAGTCGAATGAAGCCAAAACCTCTATCCTTGTTGATAAAGATTTCACTGGCCTTGCCATACTTGTTGAACAGCTTCTCGAGATCCTCCTCCGTAACTCCAGTGGGTAGGTTTCCTACAAATAGCCTGCTGCGCTGGGTAAATGTTTTCTCCCCGGGCTTCCTGAAGCTCTGCAGATCCAGGGTTAAGGCCTCGTTGGGGTTGGTCGGATCGCAATGCTCCGGCTGCTGGCCGTTAGCGTTTGTTCCTCCGGGTCTCTTCTGGTCCCCCGGGCGGTTAGACCCGTGGTTCTGCTGGGGGCCTCTGTTTCCTTGCATTTTGTGGAAAAGATTAAAAACCCGAGTCGACGAATCGCTCGACAAAACACGTAAACTATTAGCAGAGAGTGGCGCACAAAGAGCTGCAAAAATGGCGACGCTGCGTGCTGCCGCGACGTTATTGTGACCTCATCATGAGGCGACTCTTGTATATCAATCTGTGACGTATCTCTGTGCGACGGTGCGAGAAAAACTAAAAACAGACCGGTCTCGGCTTTTGTCAAATCTTACATTATACAACGTTATGCTCAGTGTGTATAACACTGCTTCTTAAAGTTCATGAAGGCAATTTCCGTTAAGCTTGATGGTACATTAGTTTTTTGTATGACGTTATATCCCCCCCTTTTTGTGTGCTGTGCACAGTTTCTCGCGAGACCACGCGTTCACGTTGAGCAGGTGATTTCGCGGGAATAGTTTCATTTGCTCGCTGACAAGGAAAACAACCAGTAATATCTAAAAATAGAACTTACTAGTTGATGTAAAACGGCGAACAGCTAAAGCGTGACTTCCCATCTTCTAAGGTAAGATCGTTATCTAAATCTGTCGGCATAGTTTGGAAGAGTTTAGACAGCACTGACGTTAGTCGTCGTTAACGTTAACGCATTAGGTCATGCTAAAACCCTTGGCTTGCAAGCCTGTCACCTCCGCTTCATAAACATGCACGGCACACACCAAGTGTGCATGTGACACATTATTTAAACTAACCTCCTCTGTGCCCCCGCTGCAGGACCGTCATGTTTTCCGACATAAGCGCCCAGAAGGAGCCTTCCTCGCTGCTCTGCCGCCCTGCTTCCGAGGACCAGGGGCCGGTGTTTGAGAGGATGTCACTGGCCTACAGTTCGGGCTCCGAGAGCTACACAGTCGGGGAGCGGAGTTTCAGTCGCCAGTATGCTCATATTTACGCAGCACGACTCATGCAGATGAGGCCCTTGCTCTCAGAGAGGGCCCAGCAGAAGTGGGGTAAGCTCAGGACAGTTTGACCTACATCTGGGGCTGGTAAAGAAAATGTATTTCCATATACTTTTTTAATTTGATTGCCTCTTTCTGTTTCTGCCAGGACCAGATGTGAATATCAGGGAGCTGTGTGATCTTCAGGCAGGGGAGCAGTGTTGCATTGTGGGAACCTTGTTCAAGCGTATGGAATTGCAGCCATCTATTCTGAAAGAGATCAGCGAGGAGGTTAGCGGTCATGCTTAATTCCAAAGCTGGCCTCCTGCATCCGAGACAAAATCCAATAATTTGCTGGCAGGTGTTGTGCTTAATGCCTCTTGTTTTTTCCTCTCCTTTAGCACAACCTGCTGCCTCAGCCTGCACGAGCCAAATACATCAGTGAAACAGATGAGCTGATTCTGGAGGATGAGCTACAAAGGATCAAACTGGAGGGCAAAATTGACAGAGACAAGTGTGTCACAGGTCAGGATTTTTCTTGAGGTTGAGATGGGTGAAGAAGGATGTCACCATCACATCACTAAAGGATTACTTCACTGAAATACAGCCATGGGCAGGTATATTGTATGTCATGGGGCCTCTTCTGTTTCTCCTTCAGGTAGTGTTATTGCAATATATGGAGCCGAGAAAAATGATGGGAAGTTCACAGTTGAGGACTTTTGTATGGCCGATCTTCCGCTGCAGACACCAAGACCTACGCTCAGCTCTGACAGGTACACACACATGCATGCACACACAGAGAGCTTAAATCCCAGCCTTCTGTGATAATTTATTCTAATACCGTTGACTGTCTCCATCCAGGTTTGTGCTCCTGGTCTCAGGACTTGGTCTCGGCAGTAGTCAGGCTGACAGCATGCTGGGGCTACAGTTGCTGGTGGACATGGTAACTGGTCAACTTGGTGACCAGGGGGAGCAGAGTGGAGCAGCAACAATTTCCAGGGTCCTACTGGCTGGAAACCTCCTGAGCCAAAGCACCCAGGACAAGGACGCGGCAACGAAGGTAACTGGAACTGGTTTAACCATTCACACATTTACTGACATCACGGTATATTTTATTAGTTTTCCATTTTAGAAAAGAAGCAAACATAAACCGGCTCACTTAAAACAGCTGTTTTATCCTCTCTGTGTGCCAAGCCCAAGTACCTCACCAAGAAGACTCAGGCTGGCAGCGTGGAAGCCATTCGACTACTGGATGAGCTGCTGTGCCAGCTGGTGGTGAGTCTACTTCCCCTTTACACACGCAGTGTCAGGGACTATATATATATATATATATATATATATATATATATATATATATATATATATATATATATACACACACACACACTCTCATTTGTATTTTGTGCAATATATGAATATACTATATACTGTGTGAGTTGATGTGTATTTGCATACCCTCAGAGATTTTGCCATATTGTTTACACTGTGGTGGAGCCCTTCAATATAAACGGTGTCCTAATTGATTTTCCAAAATATTTCCAAAATGATAAAATATCGACATTAAATCACATAACATATAGTGATATGTAGGTATTTATCTGCTGGTATAAGAACAGTTTGTGCTAAAAGAGTTGATTAATTGCTAAATCGATAAAAGAAAATTAAATTGAGAACTATTCTGAGAGTTATTGATTAAATGAAAAAAGTATTGACTGAATAATTGTTAGCTGCAGCAGCCTCAAAATACATAATTTTGTATATAAATCAAATTACTAGGTCATAAGCATTAGCAATAACTGATGCCGGTAACCAAAGATGGCTCGACACAAGTGTTCAAAGAAACACTTTATGAACTAAAAAAAATAATATATAGATATGGGTGTCACTGTCTCCTGTTGTTTTAGGCCTCAGTACCAGTGGATGTAATGCCAGGCCACCACGACCCAACCAACTACACCCTCCCTCAGCAGCCTTTCCACCGCTGTATGTTCCCCTTGTCCTCAGTGTACCCCACACTACAGTTGGCCTCAAATCCACACCAAGCTAGCATTGACGGAGTACGGTAAGCATTATCATGCACACTCAGTATCTTCCATCTTGCATTTAGTCTTTAATCCCAAATTGGCGTGCAGATATTTGAGACTTTGTGTGTGTGATTCCAAAAAGGTTCCTGGGCACATCAGGCCAAAATATCTGTGACATTCAGAGGTATAGCAGCATGGACAGTCACCTGGAAATACTGGAGGATACGTTACGACTCCGACACCTGGCCCCTACTGCACCTGATACTCTGGGTTAGTCAGACAAGTTGATGCAGAATAAAACACAAACCTTATGGCTGATATCGGTTTGAAGTATTAACACTGTTTTCTGTACATTTTGTGTCAGGTTGTTACCCATTTTACCAAAAAGATCCTTTCATCTTGGAGGAGTGTCCCCATGTCTACTTCAGTGGCAACGCCCCAACCTATGATTCCAAACTCATCAAAGGTCAGTATGTGTAGTGCAAATGTGGACATAAGAAACCTTTTGGACAATGGTTTTTCTTTAGGCTCTTTAACTGACCAAATATTGACATTATTATTGAATTTGAACTGTTCTTACTAATGTGCCACTATATTTTTTTCTTCCTGCCAGGTCCTGATGGCCAGGAAGTCCTTTTGGTTACTATTCCAGATTTCAGCAGCACCCAAACGGCATGTCTTGTCAATTTACGCACTCTTGCATGTGAGCCAGTCAGCTTCTCGGCCTTCTCCGCTGGCGACGATGAGGAAAGTGAGATGAATGTCAGCCACTGAGGATCCATATCCATGCTGTTACGTCTTGAACACTATTGATGACTATTGGGACTAATTTCATCTGACCACAGAGGAATTATAACAAATGTGGGCCAAGACATGCAGTTCTTGCTACACTGATGCTGTCTTGTATTATAATAGCCAATGAAAAGCAGTTGGAATTGCCTTTCAAGGTTACTTCTAATGCTTCCTTTACGGCGTGTTTTTTTTTATTTGGCGAAAAAACAGCACTGCTATCCTAGTAGTCTACTCATAGATCAGTGTTCACAAAGGTGCTAGAAAAAGAAGACAAGCATTGTGTATTAACAGGCTTTTTATTTGAAGCTTTCTGAGGCAACATGACCGAAGACTCCTTCCCTCCTCTGACTCTGTTATCAAGTTTGAACAAATGCTTTTTAAACTTTCAGTGACTGTTCATACGGTAAAAAATGTTTCTGCCATGGTGAAGTATAAAAACAAAAAAAAGTGTCATGACTTTTTATAAATGTGTGTCCACAATAAACAACTTTTCAGGAAGCAAAAAGACTGACTAACAATCAGAAAAATGCAGCATGACCCGTCAAACAGAAATACTATTATAATGAATGAGGTCAATTTCTGTGAAGAGGAATTTTCTAAAGTAATAGATACACTATCTTTATACAACTATGAAGTTAATATTCTGTACATTCCCATTGCTAACGTGTCCTACAAAGACAGGGTTTCTCATTTTATTTCCTCAGAGGACAACAAGGCAACGAGAACTACCTCTAGGAAAGGAACGTGTGTGTTTTCAGATTAATAGTCATCAATTTTATACTCGTAGTTATAATCCAGGATGGATTCTGTGAAGCCGCCAGGCGTGGAAGTCTGTCCCTCCCCGATGGACCACGACTCGTACCAGGATGTGGTGGTCTCTGGCGTCGTGGGGATTGTGGTCGTTGGGGGTAAGGTCGTCGTTGATCTTAACTTAAGTAATCTTTGCTGTCGAAGGCGACGGAGACGAGCTATCCTGAGCCTCCTCTGCCGTTCAGTGCCGACTCGTGAATTTGACGAATGCCCATTGTTGACGTCAACCACACGCCTGTTGCCATTAACTGCAGGGTTCTGTGCTCTGTTGTTGCTATAGCTCAGTCTAATTGGCTTGTTGCCATGCAGGGCCATGATCTGCAGAGAAATGAAAAATGACTCTTTATTAAGCACTGGACAGACAAGTATTTAGGTTGTGTGGTCATCTCAGCATGGACGTGCCGTACCTGTTTAATGCGGTCCCAGTTGGACTTGGCCAGGTTGAAGCTGCAGGTGGTGGCTCCTGATTGGTAACCCACTACACAGAGTTTGGTCACAGGGGAGAAGCCCTCAGCTCGAGCTGTCACCCGGTACTCTCCCGGGTTGAGCAGCCGCCAATAGTCCCCTGTTAATGCTGCAATGACAGAGAGAGGACAGGCATTTTGTTTTCAGCACAGAGAGGTCTACGTTGTATGTTAAAGCACCTGAGTTCACACATATTAGACGTAAGAAGGGGAAAAGAGGACGTCTTTCACCAGACCTGTAGTGACATCATGGTTTATCCCCTCTACAGACACAGTGGCATTTGCAATGGGGTTCCCCTGCTGATCCTTTACAATGCCTCTGATGCCACGATGCACCTAGATAGAGAGGGAGAAAAGTTTTTAAAAAGGGAGCGTAACTAGTTCTCATGTTGCCATTCTAATATACCTGTCTCTTTTAAGACGATCTAAAATCATCAAGTCTGTATGACAGAACAGAAAACAGTAGACAGTATGCTGTGTGAGTGACTGACCTGCTCCATGAAGATGAGCATTGCTTCTCTGTTCTTCTCCCACTCATTTGCCAACTCACTCTGATGGGGGAACTTATCACATCCCAGGAATATGGACAACTCAAAACTGTTGGTGTGCAGGTAGCTGAAGTCATTCATACCTGGAGAGGGGACACACACACACACACACACACACACACACACACACACACACACACACACACACACACACACACACCGTAGAGTGTTTAATTAACCGTAGAGCCCGCACTGCACATATTGTCCACCAGGGTGTGTTATAAATACATAGAGAAAGCTTAAATACTTTTGAAACATATATTAAACCTTATGGCCTCTACTTACTCCCTGTGATTGGCTTCCATTTGGCTCGGTTGACGATGCCGTGCACCCCTGCATCGGCGTCTCCGTGGCAAGAGCCGGCCAAGTTGCGTGTCATGGTCAGGTGTGTGGAGGCGTAAGAGACAGCCAGCCACCTGAAGAGGGACTCGTCTGCGATCACCCGAGGCTCATCCTCAGGCTCAGAGTGCTGGTAGCCGTCGCTTCTTCCTCTATCATCCTCTTCTTCCTCTCTATGGCCATAACCTTGGTTCTGGTCATAGCCACGGTCGTTATCTTGGTTCTGGTCGTAGCCACGGTCGTGACCTTGATTCTGGTCATAGCCACGGTCGTGACCTTGATTCTGGTCATAGCCACGGTCGTAACCTTGGTTCCGGTCATAGCCACGGTCGTAACCTTGGTTCTGGTCATATCCTCGTTCGTAACCTTGGTTCTGGTCATATCCTCGTTCGTAACCTTGGTTCTGGTCATATTCTCGTTCGTAACCTTGGTTCTGGTCATAGCCTCGTTCGTAACCTTGGTCGTAGCCCCTCCTCTCCTCTTCTGGCTCTGCATATCCCCTTCCTCTCCAGTCTTCCTCTGGTTCCTCGTGGTAGCCCCTTCCCCACTCTGTCACGTCAAATCCTTCTTCTTCATACCTGTAAAATGATTCTAGTTTAACTATTTATTATGGTTGTTAATTGATGATTGTAAGCAGCAACAACACCAGAAGGCAGTGGCAAAAGGAGAGGAGAAGTCATACTGTCTCTTCTTGCGGCTGTGGGGTGTCTGGCTCTCGGCAGGCTTGTTGAGACGTAAGCTGTCAAAAGGGTAGGCTACAATTGCCTCTCCACCCTGGAAGTTTGCGCCTAACACAAATGGATAGCTTTTCATCCAGGAGATTATGGCTTTAGTTTCCACAGCAATCTGGAACAAAAAAAGGAAAAGTCGATGCAAACACAGTATATCCTCATTTTTGTTGACTGACTAGACCACCTTTGTAAAATCACAACTTATACAATCACTTGTATAGTAAAAAATGACTTGTATATGAAAACAGTTGCCTCACAACAACCCTGAACTGGAGGTCTTCTGTCCCCAGACTTTATGAATAGTTGGTCCTTATGACACAATGGTACCCTCTTACCGAGCTGTTGGTCTCCAAGTTCTCTGGTATGGGCATGTGGTGATTTGGGGTGATTTTGGGCACCATGCCCTTATCTTCAGCATCCCACAGGATACTATTCAGGTCGGGGAAGTTCTGGAAGATGTCAAAGCCGTCCTCAGTGAAGTGTCCAGTGGTCCATCCACTCAGCTCCGATCCCTGCCGAGGAGAATTTTGACAATTGAGACATTGAGCCAAGTCACCCCCAGGCCCCTACCACAACATAATTCACTGGCATTTCCTTCTAGTTTGATTCTCTCTTTTGTTTTCCAGCTGAGTAGAAACATATGATTTTTAATCATCATCACTGACCACTTCGAAAGCTTCTACATGTCCGTCAGGGTTGAGCGATGGCGCCAGGTGGATGCGTATTCCCTCCACCAGCCGCTGGACTCTGGGGTTTCTGTCTTTGTACTCTTTGCACAGGTACTGCATCAGAAGCAGGGTCATCTCCCGACCCGCTGCCTCGTTTCCGTGGAGGCCTGCCGTGAAGCGAAACTCTGGCTCGCCTGCAGAGGCAAACAGACAAGACTTAAGTTTGTCCATTAACTATAGTCTGCTGACTTCCACCTGGTGTTTATATGGATTTACAGGAATCATCGGTGGTGCCATCGAGGTCCCACAGTCTTCATATGTTTGATTTCAACATATCAGCATTTAACCGTTCAAAAATATTTCGATCTGCCTTTTTCATGCTTGTATGAACACATTCCCACCTATTTCGTGCTCTGTGGGGTTGCCAGAAATGATCATGACCAAGATATCCAGTCCCTTGGAGCTGCGGCCCAGGCTGTAGATGCTGGTGATGTTGGGACACTCCGCATTTACTGACTTCATGAACTGAACACATGAGATTATAAAAACAGTCAATGTGCAAAGTTATAGCTACATATTATTTATAAAACAGCTGCTGGATACTATTCAAACCATCATCAAACCTTTTTCACAGATCTGTCACAGCAGCTAAACATCCCTGCAGTTTATTAAATTAATTAAATCTGATTTCTGTGTGAGAAAGCACTAAAAATCATCAATAGTTCTCTTGAAAGTTGTACAAATTGTGGGTGTTGTTTATGATGAGCATTATATTGGCATGGAAAGGTCATGTTACTCTCTGATGGCTGAAATAACACACTGAGAAAGAATGAGCCCTCTGCAGGCCTTTAATATCAGTTTATATTAAAGTGGATTAACGCAGATCTCCTGGTTCAAGGTTTACTTGTTCCTGGGAAATTATTTAATATTCATCTTTGTGAAAATAACCAAGGATTTCCTGTGGATTTCAATTAGCCAGCAGATGTGCAGACACCTGTACAGTGTGTGAGGATACTCACTGAAACCATCTCTGAGTAGCTGTGATGTTTGAACTGCAAGTAATCTACTGGAGTGACTTCATTTTGCCTGTACTGAACATCCACTGGATCTGTGAAGCATAAGAATAACAAAATGTATTATTCTCTGTTTGTGTGTCTGTGTGTGTGTGTGTGTGTGTGTGTGTGTGTGTGTGTGTGTGTGTGTGTGTGTTTGAGGCTCACCGGGTACGGGGCAACCGAGGACCTCCAGCCTCATACACAGAGAGCCGTTCCAGCTCTGAGGGATGATCCGCATGTAACGGGCCAGCACAGGCTCTGCCAGCTGGTTCATCAATGGAGTGTCCTTATCACTGTTTCCAAAGAACAACTAAGGGAGAGAGACGTGGGAGGAAGGTGAGTCAGGAGGAAAGGAGGGAAACGTCATTCATGGTGGCTAAGAAGTGACATCATTTTAGGTGAGCTCACCCAGTCAGTGTATCCATCATGGATGGTGGTCCATTCTCTGCTGTCATTGCTGAAGGCCAGGAAGTAGGACTTCACAAAGTCACTCCTGAAACAAGACAATACGTGGGCAACATGTTGGATTTAGAAATGGAAAATACGGTGTACTCATCTGTGTGTTTGCATCTTACTCATTCAAAGAGTCGCGTCCTTGTGTTATGACTCCTGTGAACTCCGTCTCCCTGCGAGCATCAATCTCAAACCAGTGGTTTTTGTCCTCCGAGTTTGCACACCAGGCTCCACCTCTCATGTTTTCTTCATCATCTGAGCCCTGGGCGCCACAGAGACCAGAACACATGCTGATGGGTCCTTTGACTCATTTTGAGTTTACACATATACTTCAAATATGAGTTCATCGTTCACTGACATGCAAGTCGTTGAGTATATCCCACATGACATGATGACTAAAAGAATCAGCAATGGGGAGCAGAAACATTTGAAGAGTCATTGGCTGATTTAATTACTAAGCTGCTAAAATGATTCTTAGACTATGAAGATTGTGAACATAAACACCCAAAGCAGCTAATGGAAGCGACAGACTCAGCCATAACAGTATTTTCTAACATGTGGCTTGTAGTTGGTGTTTATTTTAAGGCCTGGCAGTGTGTAAGTGATAGCTGTACTGTATGTAAGCATTCAGACCACAGCAGTCCGGCTCTGATTGTTGTGTACCTGCATATTGAGGCGCGCCCTCTGAGGTGCAAAACTATACTGAGACATGGAGGAGGCTGAAAGTTGGTCTGGCTCGATCTTATGGGACTCCATCCCCAGTGGAGGACATTCTGCCAGAGGAAATCAAATGAGATGTTAATTATCGCAAAGCTTATGAAATGCTTTCCAGATCTGAACATGACTTACTTTTTGGCTCTTTGAAGACGCGTGGTCTGTTCTTGGCCCGCTCCTCTGCCTCCTTCAGCTTCTGCGCTCTCTCTGGCAGAAGTCAGAAAAACGGTCGTAAATCCAAATAAATGTTGCTGTCTCGGCTGAATATTTTTGCTCTCGCTCTCTCTTATCAATTATCTAAGAACTCATCGTTATGTTGTAAACATGTTTTTTTTATAAATGTATCCCGCAGGGTTAGATAAAGGTTTAAAAAAAATCCCAGATGTTGTGATTTCCCTTGCTCAGTTCAAACTCGCATCCTCCTGAACCACAGAGTTCATTCAATACTGAAGAAGACTGCTGAATCACACATACCATTATCATTATTCTCACACACTAACCGGTGTGGCACATAATGCGGTTTATTGCTGATAGGATGGCTGCCAGAAGTCTTACTGACAGTGGGAATGTAAAACATGTTGTAAGCTCACTGGCCGACTGTACACACATGTACAAGTGGACAAACGCACGCACCCGCCGACCCTCACTGATGTGCTTAGGTTCAGACACACATCTGCCTCTGTGTCAAAGATGAGTGCTTCAAGCTGCAGACTTTTTTTTTTTTTTTACTTATGTCAGCTAAGAATGCTTTGCAGCTTAAACCAGGAGAGCAGTGAACCGTCCACACAGGAAGTGCCCTTTTGACACCATCCTGATGGTGTTATATATCATTGTCTTCAGCCTTAACCACCAGCTACCCTCGCTACACACAGCAGACACGTGGCAAACCAGAGCCGATGGGAATGCTTTAGAGCTCTACATTGCAACATCCTCTGCCTGCTAATTCTCCCTTGTTGCCTCTTTCCTTCATCACTCGCACTAATCCGCTGTGAATCATTCTCCGTTAGCTCACAAGAGCTTTCTGAACTTCTTTGGAATAATCTCCATTTAGTTGTTGAGTGATGAACTTGTGTCCCTTCAAGTTAAAGAAAGTACCAAAGGGCTGGTGTCATTAACATGGCGGGAAGTCACATCTGCATTCTCTTATTACAGAAATGTGATCCAAGGGAGGGAACACCTTTGAGCTGTTATCTGTTAGTACTTTTGAACTTGGGTCACAGGCCGTGTTTTTTGCTTTGGCAACTACATTATTGTATATATTCTGACATGATTGTGCAGAGTAAGGTTATGTAAGGGGGTAAAAAAGATTCACATCTGATTTTCTTACGTTTCTCTTCCTTTGCTCTCTCTTTTTCTGCTCTCTCTCGCTCCTTTTCCACCCATTTGTCGTCAGTCTCGTCTTCTTTCCTCCCTGTGGAAAATCAAGGACGGCTTTTAAAGAAATACTTTTAAATGCAGCATTTCTGTATACAGCAGTGTATAAGCAAGCACGTTTTTGAAAGTCATTCGGAACCGTAAACAGTAAAAAGGTCACAAAGTATTTATAAATCTAGAAACGTATTGAGCTGACTGCTGTTTATTCATTTTCTTTGCTCTCCACGTTGTTGCCAGGAAGTCTCAATGCAGCTTAACTAATGAATCTAATATAAAACATTCAGTATGGATATGTTTCGTGTGTGTGTGTGTGTGTGTGTGTGTGTGTGTGTGTGTGTGTGTGTGTGTGTGTGTGTGTGTGTGTGTGTGTGTACACATACTCATTCCATATTCGTCGTAATCATCATACCACGTTCCCTCATGGGGAGGAGTGGCAGTGGGTTCCTCTGTGTAAAAAGAATACAAATAAGTCAGAGATACCGCTACAAGTGAGAATTTATAAGATGACATGATTTAATAAGGTTTTACTGGTTAGTACAGCTTTTATTTATTCAACCACAACAACTGTTTTCAATTTAGATGCCACTGCGACGCCTACTTTATAATTAAGTTGTTAAATCTTTAATTTACATTTACAAGAATCATAACCGACTTGTGAACTGATGACAGGGCTCTTTTTGAACTCCACATCAAAACGGAGGAAAGTTTTGTTGACTCTGTGAAACCTAGTAAACCCACCGACTCTTGTTTGAAAAGTAGGGCAGGTTAGCTCACAGACTCACTATTATGTTATTCCCAGGTGTTGAATCGCTCATGATTTGTCATCTGCTCCTAGCCAAAAGGCACATATGGAACAGACATTTCCTCTGCGTCACAAGTCTACAGAGACTTCTTATGAGTTAACTGCATCTTAATTAATGGATGTTAATTTAATTTAAGCGACAGCAGTTACCTGGTAGAGTTTCTACTTTGATTTCAGGGCTGACCTCTTTACCGTCAGGGAACGGAAGGTTCTCCGGCACCTCAACTGCAACATTTAAAAAAAATAAAGGTCAAACACAGAGATTATTTAAGTGTCAGAAGCAGACTGAGAAACATGAGAAAGTGACAGAAACGGGGGAGTGTGAATGAATTAGTGGAATTGTTGAAAGAGCAGAGGTACAGTGCAGTATGCTGGAAACACAGAGTAATGAGAACATGTCCGTCTGGTCCAGATGAGTGTCACAGAGCCACACAACACACTTTTTCCTACATCTGAGCCTGTTGGAAAAAATAATGGAATAACTGAGGACTTCTGGTGGACAAAGGCTGGAAGAGATAGTGACGATCATAAAAGGTTTCATCATGAAGTCTGTAGATTAGATCCTCAAGGATCATTGTACCATTAGTTGAAGTTTGTAGCTTGAAAGTTTAGTTTGGGCAGAACAACATGTTGTGATTATCAGAAGCCAGAAGATAATACAAATATATTTAAATATCAGCCAGTTTATGTTGTCACAGATATGAATAAAACAAATTGTATTATCCCCACATAGGTTAAGTAAACTATAGTAAAGTTGTCTCAGAAAGCCGGTCTCAACAACAGTGGGTGAATCATGATAACTTCATAGTTTTTGCTGTGATTTATTACCAACTGATCATTGACCAAATACAATAAATTAAGTTTGTGATCTTACTGTGTACTACTCAGCATGCATTGTATATAGTTACAATTCACCAGAAACCACCTCTTATGTGTAATATGTTTCTTCAAATGCCTCAGATAAATCACATGGTCTTCTCTTTGATCAAAATTAAAACAATATTTTCCAAGATGGAGATCCTTTAAAACCACTAAACTCAAACCAGGATTCAAACAAACATCCTCAAAACAAAGCAGGAGGAAACAATCAGACTTACATGTGGAGTCCCAGTAATCGGTGTCATCTGTCCCGGCCTTCCCATCAACTTTAGGGACAGGGGGCGTCGGGTCCGCCTCTTTCCAGTAGCTGTCATAGTTATCAGTCACGGGAGCGTATGGTTCTTTGTCTTCTGGTGTCCAGTAGTCGTCATAGGCATCAGGGGCCGGAGTGGACAGCTCTTTCTCCTCTGGTGTCCAGTAGTCATCGTATGCATCAGGGGCCGGAGTGGTCAGCTCTTTCTCCTTTGGTTTCCAGTAGTCATCGTAGGCATCAGGAGCCGGAGTGCCTGGCTCTTTCTCCTTTGGTTTCCAGTAGTCATCGTAGGCATCAGGAGCCGGAGTGGACGGCTCTTTCTCCTCTGGTTTCCAGTAGTCATCGTAGGAGTCTGTCACTAGGGCAGCTGGGTCTTCCTCCTCCGGCTTCCAGTAGTCGTATGCAAGATCTGTGATCGTAGTCTCGGGCTGAGGCCTGGCTGGTGTGGGCGCTTCCTCCCAGTAGTCATCGTCTGGTTTCCAGTAATCATCATCTGCCAGAGAAACAGATGGAAAGATGCCTAAACTGGAATATTTTGTATGGTTCTCAAGTTTTTTATTTATGGATACATTTATTTTGGGGGTAATGATGGTGTGAGCACAGAAGAAAATGTGAGAGTTACGTCCTGTACAGTGTCTTAAATTCCTATGGGACAGTACACAATTATCCGGGGGAGGGGAGTGTTTTTTGAATTGTTGCTGAGTTAGTGTGACTTATTTGTTTTGGCTTTTTAATTCCACACAATCTTTTTCCTTGTCAAAATATGACACCCATGACATCCACAATATAGTGGAGTGGACAACAGTGGTCTGGTAAACTCTCTTCCTTCTAACGACACATCTTTATCTTTTACTTAATTTAATACCCATTGCACTGTTGTTGTCGTTGATTGTTGTTTGTCTCGTCTAACGTCTAATGTTCATGTACCTTCCACCAAGAAAAAAATCCTTGTTTGTGTAAACATTCCTGGCAAATAAACGGTTCCTGATTCTGATTTTGATTCTGATCCCCAGAATGTTTTCATTTTCAAACTCGACATTACTTGAGGCAATTTATCATGATGGCTCCCTATGGAGCCACAAAAGGCTTAAAGACCTGTAAACAACGTTGTATGTTATAAATGTTAAATTATTATTATAAATAATTAAATTGTTAATGCTTTGCCTAATTATTGTTGGAAGGAGTTGTACCAACCCAGTACAGGTACTATATTTTGAGGGAGTTTCAGTTTCTTTTCTAAGTCACAGGTTGGTCCAAATAAAATATGAATAATGCTGTAGAGGGTGTGTGTCACTCACCACTATCAGGATAGGGGTAGTCTGGCTCAGGCTCAGTGGGTGGTTCAGTCGGGATCACTGGAGGTAGCAGACGGACACAAATTCAACAACATTCATTCACGTCTAAGTCCTTCAAGTAGAAACGTGGGTCCCTGGTCTGTTCGGTCCTCACCTGTTGTTGTGGTTGGTGGTGGAGTTGTGGTAGGTGGTGGAGTTGTGGTTGGTGGTGGAGTCGTGGTTGTCTGCTTGTCCTTCTTCTTTCCCTTCTTGTCAGCTTTAGGCTTTTTGGTGGCATTGGGGTCCTTTGGCGCTTTGTTCTTCTTCTTGTCTTTCTTCTTCTTTTTGCCTTCCTCTGGTGCTCTCCTCACCCTGCTTGAAAAACCTGGAAAAACAAAGAAAACAAGAGAAGGAAAACTCAAAACTTACTTAATTGACTTTTGGTCATAATCAAAATAAGCATATAACACTCATGATCTGAATAGATATTAATGCAAAATTATAGTATTTTTTCCCCTAAAATTCTCCTGAACTGAGTCTCCTGGTAAAACAGGAGTTAGATCACTTTAGCTTCTGCATTGTTAAGTATTCCACAGTGAAACAGAATATTTGATTGATAAAAAGTGGACCAGCTAAGAAAGTAGCTCTCCACACACACCTCCCTTGTTGCTCAAATTTGCAGATTGACTGGCAGATGACTGTCATGATGTGGTACTAGCTCACTTAAGCACAGTTCATATTTTGTTTCACAGGAAACAAGGTAATTGCATTTTTATGTAAACATTTGTTTTCTTCTTTTTTTCTATTGTTAAATAGGGGAAAAATATGACTGGGCATGGGATCTAAAAAGGTGGAAGTTATTCATCTCGACTTTAAAATGCTGTTATTTATATATTTCTTAACGGTTCAAAATCTGTAAATACCTCGGATGCCAAATTATTAATCTATGAAAGCACATTCATGTTGAGTACCGAAGTAAAAGCTTTTATAACGCATAGTATAATTTACGAGCAATGTGAGAGTTGAATTATGCAGCGATTTCTTTCCTCCAATGTTACAACACGATGCTGCCAGGGAAAATCCAGACAACCAGATGCGTTTCAGTGGTTGCTTCAGGTCGTTCAGTATTTTCTTCTGAGGTTGTCTGAAGTCTTGAGGCATTTTCATGGAAAGAACTTCTCTCTCTTTCCATTAGCCATGCTCCATTAACCACACTTCAGTTTTAATGACAAAAAATCTGTCCAGATAGACCCAATAAACATATCACTATCACCTCAGCAACATCTTACCGCTAAACCATGAACCCATCAGTGAGACTCATTTAAGTGTAGCTTAAGTAGCTTAGGTAGAAAGCTCTAGACAAGAGGTTTATTACAAATGTGCAACAGCCATCTATGCCCATTCTCTCAACATGAATGTGCACCAGAGTGCATTAATCATACAGGGTTATAGGCACTATGCAGAGGAAAAGGTCAGCGTCATAAAATCTGTCTGCAAGATGCTGACTGTGTCTTTCTCTCTTGTCTGGAGTTAGCCAAAACTGTCTATCCTTTGTATTCTCTTCGGTGGAGAAGTAGTGGTGGACAGGTGAGCGCCTGGACTTTCTCATGCCAGTTGGAGCTGTCAGACATTGAATTAGTGTGTGTTTGTGTCTGTGTTGGCTCTCTCATGTCCTGCTAGAGCTCAGACCCGACCTGAATGATACAATGTTTTTTTTGTGGTTCAAATTAGAGTTTTCTCTACTCACCAACCCGTGCAGCCTCCTCTGTGCCTCTCTTGTCCTTGTTGCTGCTCCCCAGTGGGTGTGGGTCCACTGCGAGTCCTTGCTCTCTTTCTGGGTCATCCAGGGACTCATCTTGCAGCTGATCCTCTGCCTGCTTCTCCCGTTCAGTCTGCCGGAGAGAAACTATCCCCCCAGCGCTCTCCCCTCCTTTGGGTATCAGCAGGCAGCACAGGGCCAGCAGAGCCACAGACACAACCACATTCTGGCTTTTCATACCTGCTGCTCTTCCAAACTGCAGAATTCTTTGGTTTGTAGTTTTTACTTTTCTATCTCAGCCGTTCAATGCTCCATCCAACTTCGTCCAGAAGAATTATTTGTCACCCTTTCCTCCCCTGTGTCTTTGCAATGTGATCCACACCTTTACTCCAGCACGGAAATGTGTGCAGCTCCACACGTACTCCCAGCCACAGTGTCAACCAGACTCAGACTGGGCTAGACGGAGATGAAGTGGGAGGGGGGTGGGGATATGCAGGGAGGTGGGTTATAGAGAGAGACACCGATAGAGATACAGAGCAAAGCAGCAATCCAGTCAAATGAATAGACTGGGTTCCTAATTGCCCCGCGGCTACGGTCAGCTGAAAAAACAATGCAAGGCCAGAGGATCCCCTTCACCTGGCTGACGAGTCACAACAGGTGCAGGGCTCAGACAGGAGACGGGGGGAGGATGAGGCAGGGCAGACGAGGCCTCAGACTACAGGGCTTGCACCTCCTGAGTTTGTGAAAGAAGCCAGTTATTTTTTCGTTCACAACTCCTGTTGAATTCGGCGGCGGAAAGCTTTTGCTCTGCAGACTTACCACAGAGCAGATCAGCAGGAGAGAGGAGCGACTAGGACATTGAATTCCACAACAGGAGGAGGAGGAGGAGGAGGAGGAGGAGGAAGGGGCAAAAAGGGGAGGACAGGGATTCTGTGTGTGTGTGTGTGTATGTGTGTGTGTGTGTGTGTGTGTGTGTGTGTGTGTGTGTGTGTGTGTGTGTGTGTGTGTGTGTTTTAACAAAACCAAACACCACTAATCATCAGAGGGAAGAATTCTAAGAAAATGAAAACAGGCAGGAGTAGGACTTGTACCAGGACTTGTTTTGGTTGTGAATGGATCTTTGCTTTCGTTCCTGTCTCCGTTGGGCTGTCATTCTTTCCTCATGGTGTTGCGTAGCTCGCTTTCTCGTTTCAGAAGAAAAAGTAATGATCGGCAAGCGGGCCACGGAAGCACACACACATGCAGGATGTGAGAATTGTTTGAGCATATAACAGAATTATAACCTTTAAATATTTTGTGCTTCCCCTCCACCCTCCCCTCTTCACTGTTTGGAGAGAATGTCAGGGCCTTGAAATGCTGGATGTGTATATTTGACAACCAGTCAAGGCCAATCTTCTAGTCCTCCCTGGTGATCCAGAGAAGTTTATTCTCAGTGAGGATTACGATAGCTCCATCGTGGGTCTGAAATGTAAATCCAGGTAAAGTCAGAAATTACCAAATTTGTCAAATCAAAATTCTCAACAATCATTCCTACAATTCAAGCAAGAAGGAGGGCAAAATATGTTCAAAGAAAAAGGCATCATGTTACTCCTTGACTCAGTTTATGCAGACATTCCTACAAAGTGCAACAAGCTCAGCTCAAGTTTTTAAACCCAAATTCCCCAAAACTCTATCGTCACTCTATCGAAAATTGGTTCATTATCCAGAAATGCCTAATCAAAACACTGCACAGCCCACTGAAGTCCTTTTAGTTCTGGTTAAGGGGTAAGGGTTTAAGTGAGCACAATTGCAGACAAGACAGACACACACAGAGGCACAAACATGCACACATTGAGCTGTGCAGAATTTGATTTGAAGAAAAACAAATCTATGGAGGACATGACTAAGAAAAACAAAAGGCGTCTGATAATTCAGACGCCAGTGAGGTCAAGCAGAGGCCTTTTCAACTGGCAGGGATACAGACACATACCGGGGGCTGGAAAAAGGCTTTTTTCACAATACAGACAGAAATCTGCATCAGGGGCAATGTCTTCAGTATGTGAATCACCTCAATTATTTACTAATAAAACATGGATTAGAAAAAAGCCACAGCAGCGACTTCCTGATAAGAAATCACTGATGTCTTATCTAGTGATTGAGGGAAGATTGTAACATTTTGAGGGCCTTGTAACATAACTTACTTTGCTTAATTATAATAATTTTGCTTCACATTTCATAGACAAATATTATAACAACTTTTGTTTAATTGACAGCTATAGTAGATATTAATAAACAAATACTAGCTAGAAAGCAAATATGAGCTCCAATTATTAGCGGAACTATGTAACGTTTAAAATAATAAACACATTTGTCTTTTTACAAATTAAAAGTGAAAGTAAAAATTGTTGTAGTTGGTTGAGATCAAACTAATTTAAATACTTGATATACTGGCAAGTATATACAATGCTTTTAGTTTAAGTATTGTATGTATGTTAAATCAGAATTTGTAAAGTATTTCCTATATACAGTCTATGAAAGTAACTGATAAGAATAATCCCTTATTAGTCCCACAGTGGGGACATTTATTGTCTGCATTTTGACCCATCCTTAGTATTTTAAGGAGCAGTGGGATGACCCTAGTGAAGGGCCTGGGGAGCAATTTAGGGTTCAGTGTCTTGCTCAGGGACAATTCGACATGCAAACTATGGGGAGACTGGGCACCGAACCTGCTACCTTGTGGTTGCAGGACAACCACTCATCCCCATGAGCTACAGATGTATGTAGTTGAGAAAAAAGAATAAGAATCAGAAATCAAAAGTATTTCCCTCTGACTTACTGTATACTAGTACTAGTGTACAGCATGTCAAAAATGTGTAATCCCGTACAACACTGAGCCTTTCTGCTTGCATTGTACTTTGAATAGATTCATTCCATATGTCATATGGTCTTTTTCCAGCTCATACTTAAAGGAATACCTCCCCCCATTGCACACAAGAATGGTCGCGTGTTGGCTGAACTTAAAGACAAAACATACTCATCCAAGACAAAAAGACAATAATTCCTGACCGTTCCTGTCATTCAAATGGTGATTACGCTTAAGGCAGTAGTCAGTGGGACTTTTTTTCCAAGAAGCTTGAGTGCATTGTGTTAGAAAAGACACCATGCATGATCACAAAGAGCAGATGAGCGTTCGAGGCCTTAAATTAACGTAGCTAGGACAACTGTTTACACTTAGCACTTACACATAATTGCAATGCAGACAACAGAAACCAGCTCAATTTGCTGACTCTGGTTTGAATGGATCTGACATCCCTTTTATTTGCGTCTATAAATCCCTGATAGGCAACCTATGCAGAGCATAAGTTTAAGGTCTGTGCACACAGCCTTGAGCTGAGCGTCAGCATCTACTGGGCAGGAAACAATGACATCAGAGGGAGAGAAAGAGAGGAAGAGAGTTGGGGGAGGGAAGACGAGAGAGAGAGAGAGAGAGAGAGAGAGAGAGAGAGAGAGAGAGAGAGAGAGAGAGAGAGAGAGAGAGAGGGGGAAGAAACTCTGTATTCCAGCAGGCTCACTAGGTACAAATGGAAACTCATATATAAAACTCCATCCTGCTCTTTTCCCTTCACTCTCACTGAGCATGTGGACACCTAAACCCTCCCTCAGGATATCTGACACATAACTGATGTCTGTGTATTAGATTATTTACCCTTTAATGGGCTCCTGAGTGATACAATTCCAGTTGTCTTGCGTTTGTCCTTTTCTCTCTCCACTGAAACGCATGTGTAAAGAATGCTAATACAAGCGCAGACAGCACGGAAAAGTATTAGCAGATATGAAAAACTGCTTATGGAACTGGGATTTTGACACAGATTAGTGATTAAAAGGTTGGCAGAAAGGTTTTTTTCCACCCCGTGTGTGCTGTGATTCAGCAGGTCTACCACAGCCCAGTCATCTGGCACCGTGGGACTGGAGCCACAAGTCTGATTAAGCGCAGCTGTAGAAGCACACAGCACCAATTCCTTTGGAGGCATCCCACATTTTTTGACCCAGGACCAAAACCCCCTTTTCTCAGATCATTGCAAATATTTCAACATTGTACTGCAGTTGCATTGCATCATAGCATCACAAGGGAGGCACATTTAGTAGAATTTCAGTTTAATAGCGCTTCACTTATGTTTTATAAAAAAAACGTTTCCCTGATAAAAGACGTGCAGACTGAAGAGCCTTGGCCTGTGAGACTTTCAAGATCGTCTACTACACAGTCTGCCAATATTGGTGCTCCACTTTAACGATGAAGCGCCAGAGGAACTTTAGGAGGTTCACTTGAAACTAAACAACCAAAAAGGGAGAATAAATAAGGATTAGGTTTGCATTTCACAGGAGTTAGCTGATACGGCTTAAGCACTGACACATATTTGGTGCAAATCACACTTAAGCTTCTGCCACTGAACAGACTAAAATTGATTGTGTACATGATGAAGGTATTTTGTGGTACTACAATACATAAAACACTGAATAATGTATCACCTGTAGAATGTAAGATGTTCTCTTATAGCTTTAGTCCTTTTAGTTGCAGATCTATCAAAGTGTGCACTCTAGTGGCTGAATTACAGAAAAAGCAGAGGGCCCAGTACCAACCATATTATCTAAAAACTACATACTAAATACGTAGATGCAATTTGACTTTTTCACCAAAGTGCATTGTACAAATGCTGGAAAAAACATTACATAAATTGAAATAAAACAGAGGTCGATTAGTCAATTACTCGATAGAAAGATTGCAACAATTTTGTTAAACAATAAATCATCTTAGTTTTTTTTTAATCTGGCTAAAATGGAAATATTTGCCTGTTTCAGCTTGGACCGGACACACACACACACACACACACACACACACACACACACACACACACACACACACACACACACACACACACACACACACACACACACACACACACACACACACACACCTCAATGATTGAGAAAATACATTCGTTTTTAAACAGCATTTATTTAGCTTTCTCCATACAATACATTTAATGTACAACAGCACATACTGTATTCTGAAATAACTCTCAGTATAAAATAGGGCTTCTACAATCAAGGTAAAGTCATAAAATGCTCTGAGGGACATGACGATGACAACAGGAAAACACCTTCATATAAAGCGCAGGATATTGAGAGAAGTGATTGTATTTGAAGCAGAACTTCACACCACACCTTTCAGAGCATCCGACATCCTGCAAAGAACCCGTTTTTTTCTTCTTCTCTTGGTTCTGGTGTCAAACGATGATCAACGCATAAGAATAGGATCTATTACAACTGCTGAAAATATGAGGAGATAAATTAGGTCTTGTTTGGATACTGAAAAAAAAAAAAAAAAAAAAAAAAAAAAAAAAATATATATATATATATATATATATATATATATATATATATATATATATATATAAAAATGTCAAAGCTTACAACGTATTATGACTGCTTATCAAGTCTATATATCTTCACAATCATATATATATATTGAACCATTTGTTTGTGACTGTAAAGATCGGATTGTTTCGGAGTGTTTTCCGGACATCAAACACTTAAACACAGCAAAAGTATACTGTACTATCACTGAAGCCACAAGAAAACCATCTTATTTCAAACATGGTAAACATCAGCCAATTATAGATCGTTTTAAAAAGGATTTTATCATCTGCAGATGTGTTATCAGAGCATGTGTGGGCCTATATAGTCTATAAATGTCTCTTTAAATAGAATACACGTAACATTGACCAGCTTTTGTGTTAGTTTGCTATTATGTAGTGCTTCAGGTGTTGAATATACATTATATAACATGTCCAATTAGCATGAGAGATAGGTACAAGGAAACATAAAGAGAGTCTGACTGATAGGCCAAACAAATATCAGGAGAGAAAGGAGATTTGTCTCAAGTCTTGAGGTAAGCAATGTGTTTCAGTATAATGCCCTACAGACAATCATACAGTTACAATCATTAATTCTCTATATACAAACTTCCTGATTTACATACACTGTACTGCTCCTCAGTTTAAAATTTAATAAAACTAAATGTGAGATCATATCCATGGTGCAATTTTTCTTAGAGGGAGGAGGGGAATCGGACTCCACGAAGCCTGTTTCATGAGGTGGGCGATAATGAACATTATGGCTATTGAAGATGGCCCGTTTCCTCTTGCATACGTCACACATACTATCAAATATCTACAACAGTGCAAATTTTCCTGTTCGATCAAAACACTCGCAAACAACTGGCTAAACTACATCAGCTCATTTTTGAAGTTATATGGTTGAGAATGGCGATGACAAAGTACAACTATC
The DNA here is from genome assembly GCF_910589615.1 of Taurulus bubalis. NCBI lineage: Eukaryota > Metazoa > Chordata > Actinopteri > Perciformes > Cottidae > Taurulus > Taurulus bubalis. The sequence continues at coordinate 15,681,805 of NC_136596.1, read as the reverse complement.
TGAGTAGATGTTAACATGGAAAATGTACATGCTTGTGTATGTTTATGTATATACCCATTAGGCCTGCATGTTTTAGGGGGTCACATCAACTCTGTTTACTGCGTTACATGAATGGAGGAAGTCTACTGTGGCACGGTGGATCAAATGAAAGAAAAAAAAAAGAAGAAAAAAAAGGAAACAAGGATAAACCAGCGCTCTACCCCACATGGCTCCACTGGATGTAGGCACCGTTTTAACTGTTACCTTCTTAGAAGACAAGGTTGAGCTCAATAACATGTCAAGCCTAACCCTCAACTCTCCAAAACATACTCTGCGCCAATTAAATGTGTGTCTACTGAAGGAGGCTTAATGCAAATACTAAATAAATGTGCTATAGTAGTAACAGTTTGCGCACCAATTGACACTACGGACTGTAACTGAGACATGACATCAACAAGCTTTACGAAGAGGAGGAGGCTATAAGATGCTACAGTACTAGTGCTACCTGAACATGCTACAGATTGAGACTACAACGATGGGAGACGGTTTCACATTAGCACAAAGCAGGAACCAGCTTTGCTGAGGAGCTCCATCCATCCCAGGCCACAAAGCCGCTGACTGCAGCCGTGTCCAGAACCAACATTTGTTTTTAAAAAGCAAACCAAAGAATGTGTTCTTTGTTTGGGATAAATCTTGTCCTCAGAAATGTTATGTACCATTTTTAAAATGACAAAAGTACCGTCTTTGCAGCTTGATGGATCAAGTACTTAGTAAAGCTGGCTTATTGTGTGCAGAGGAAAGCACCCCATCTGTAGTAATTTCCAGTCATACAACACACACACACGTCCATACAAACACATTCGCTTGCACAAGCGCACAAACCCTGAAGTTAGGAACGATTTCTATCGTCACAGCACTATCGTTTTGATTATCATTGAGTGAGAGCTGCGATTGCATACTGTACCATACATCTCCTAGAAGAGCCGCCCTTCATCAATATCAGCTCATTATTTTCATCTCACCTCACACACACTGGAATACATTTTCAACTGGTCAAATAAAATTACAATCACATGCTTTATAACGGAATGTAGAGAAAGCTCATACCAGGCCTTCCACTTTAGCCGGGACCAAACCAAGCACATAGACTCTGTGGCTTTAACGGCAAACACTTGAGAATTCAGGGGATTTCCTTACATTCTGGTTTTAACAGCGTTAAAAACCCTTCTCATGGTCACTCAGCTTAATATCAAAGTTCAGAATTGATTTTATGATAACTGAAGTTTTGACAGCTGTCCCTTCAGAAAGGTCTAAAATTATATAAAATATATTCCCTCATTAAGTGGGAGCTCTGGACTAAGTCCATCAGACCCCTGGCAACAGACGCCATGAGTACACCAACAACTGGCTATGCCTCCACACATCTGGACCACTCTTGTACATCTTTCACATGACGAACATTTCATTCACGCTCTAATAGATAATGCAAATCACATCTTCAAAGCAAACTGCATTCAAAGTCTACAGTGTCAACAGCATCTACTGGCAATTTCTTCTCCCTGCTCAAACAATTCTGTCACCTCCCGGGGTTTTCTATCTGCCGCACTACACTCATGCCGAGAGAAAACCTGCTTCTTGTTTGCTTTGTTGAAGGGCTAGAAAGTGGTTTAGTTCTCTCATATTACTATAAAGTTAACGGAGTGTTCAACAATATGCATTGAGAGCTGTTAGCTTGCTCGTGTAATAGAGATGTATGTTAGAGCGAGAGACACCGCCGAGCTTGTTAAGAAGGCGCTCCATGCCATGCTCCCCCACTCTCCAATGTTATGGGACAAATGTGTCTGCGTTTTGGACTTCTAGGAAGGTAGAGTTAAACCAAGAATTTGGCAGCTATCAATTTGGCTACTAAATCCACAGAAAAGTGCAACAATTACTTTTTGTTTCTGATCTGCATCAGCGCTTTATATTTGACTTTTCTATGTTCTCTGTTTAAAAAAATAAATCAAACATTAATAAAACAAAATCAAACCAAACTCTGAAAGACCACCAGGCTTTATCTGATCAAAGTGCAGCACCCCAGCGTGAGTGGAAGGAGTGGAAGTGTTTGACTAGGTTCAGATAGGAGGTCCTAGATCAGGGACTGGTGGGGTTTTAGCTCTCAGAGTGTAAGCCACTCACACATACCGTGATAGATGTACTCAAACAGGATTGCTCACACACACACACACACACACACACACACACACACACACACACACACACACGCTCTCACACACACACACACACTAGCTTAGATGAGTCTGGCCTCTCCCTCCATGTCTGGCGGAAGTTCACACACTCCTGTGAAGTGCATCTCCTTTCCCTTGCTTCCCTGTCCCGTCCCGGCTCTGGCCCCCAGGGTGGGAGAGGGCTGTTGGGCCTGAGGGTCTGGCGACGTCCCACGGGGGATTCCACCTGCCCGCCTCTCTTTCAGGAAGACCTCTAGTCGGCGCAGCATCTGCTTGGGGTTCTTTTTGGCAAACAGCTCCACTTCTGAAGGGTTAGAAAGACACAGAAACTGTAGGACTCATGTTGTGATGACAATCTGTTGTTAACTGTACTTCTGCAGTCTGATTGAGTTCATTTTTGACTATACATGAGTTACATGAGAAGATTAATACCACTCGAATAACTGTCCATTAAATACCAAGCCAAGTTTTCCGGTTTCCTTTTTTTGTGCTAGCTGTAAGCTATGCAGTATTACAAGCTACATAGCTTCCGATTTAACTGACAGATATAAGAGTGCTATGGATCTTGTCATTTAACTTTCAGCCTGATTAAATGTGGTTGTTTGGTGAAAAGAGTAAGTAACAATCAGAGTAAAAACATGTACAGTTAAAAGAATTTAGCACTCATTTAACAATGTAGGAGTTTTTAATGTCACACATTTTTCTTATTTGTCAAAACAATGTGACTAGAGGTGTGTTATGCTAATGGTGTCTTATGTAGAAGAGTAGCATCTACAGAGGTCTGGTAGGGTCACTTCTTTCCAACTCCCCACCCACAGATTGGATTCCCTTGAGATAAGTTATCTGATTTCAGGCAGCTCCCTCTGGAGCCAGAAAAGGCTTTATACAGCAGTTTTCACAGATACAGTGGTACTGCCTGTGTCCTGTAAACAGACTTTGATGTGTAAAATCGGTGGTGTTCCTCTTTCCTGATGCATTACTACATAAGAAAAAAAATGAAGAGAAACTCCAATACATGCAACGCTTTCATGTATAAACTGCATCTGCAACAGAATGAAAGATCTTTTCAATACAAATAAACAAGCATTCTTTAAAAGTGCCTCGTGATCGTAGAAACAGTACACCACTTTCTTTACCTTTTAGTACAAAGCCAGAGTCAACAATGGTCTTCTGTTGGGTCTTCCACAGTTGGTAAAGGTGCAGATACGTGGCAACGTAGAACTCATTCAGCACACCAACCACTTGCTGGCGACGATTGCACTCCCTGACGTGACCAAAGACAAAGTTAGTGAAGGTACGGTGTGACAAATAGACCGCAGGCCACATACGTCCTCAAGAGGCTGCAGTAAAACTAAAACTGAGGATCAGTGACCTACTTGGACATGGCTTCCTCTCTGAGTACTTGCAGAGCGATGCGGGTCATGTTGATTGACATCACACAGAATGGAAAGTTCTAAACCAGAGAAAATAGGAAAGGAAATGTAGGTCCACACGGAGTACTTATAGCGGCTACAAGAGCAAGGCCTGAAACAAGCTTGTTTTGTAGCTGACTTTATTGATCCCTGAGGGGAAATTCTCCTTTTTGCTCTAGATCCCTTTGCAGGGAAGACAAAGGTCAGGGTCAGCTACAAAGTAGCCCGCCTGGAGTGGGAGGGGTTTCAGTGTCTCGTGAAACCTGATTCCAGAATAAAAACACATGCATGCATGCACACATTAGCTGACTCTGCTGGCATGGGCAATTTAATTGTGACCCGGTGATACCTGTGTAGGGTGTTGTGATAACTTGTAGATGTCTCTAGCCAACGGTAGAGTCTCTGGGTCCATCACAAAGTACAGCGTATGCATCAGTCCTAGGAAACCAGTGCCACGTAAGTCAGTGGCTGGATCTGTACCTGCAGCACAGAAAACAAACCAACACAGAGACGATGCAACAATTTTTGCAACAAATTGCAAGCATTTTTTTTATACTGTAGAAATACCATTTATTGTGTTAACTGTTGCTAATGAAGAGTAACATTCTTTAACAATTAAAAGCAACTACATTGTGAAATGAAAGAGGAGCTCACTCGCAAGATTATTTTAGTGTGAACATCAACAGACTTGACCTGCTGTATGGATAGTAAAGGTCATCTCTCACCTTGAAAACCAATGTTTTCCCAGTGTGCCCCAAAGCGAGGACAGTCCAGCCTTCTGCCAATCAGCCTCTTATAAATGGTCCGGAGGACACGCATGTGGACTGCTTGGCTGTTGTCCACATGGCCTATAGAAAGAAAAAGAAAAACACACAAATATGCAGGAGTGAAAATCTGTGGTTTATAGGACACACTCATAAATCTTACACATGGCTGGATGATTACACAAACAAGCCCTGAAAACACACTCACACTGTGCGATGGCAAAGACCAAATCCCTCTCCTCCAGGAGTTCCCTGTGCAGCCGTGGAGGTCCAAAGAGGAAATGTGTAATAGCGGCCAGACCTGTCCTGCGTATGGTTGGCTGGATGTTCTTCTACAGATGGGGGTCAGGGCAGAAATACAATACCGCTTTAAAACTATAGTTGACACAAGCAGTACAATTCTTAAGCAAGTAAGTAATCCACTTGAATCGTATGTAAATATTTGCAGCATAATGGCGAGACAAGAGCATTGCAATTTCATTTTACTAAAATAATTGTATTTTTGGTTGGACGTATGCAAGTCACTCTCTTACCCACACACCGTAAATTATTTCCCCCCCTTACTGACAAGTGACGCAAGTCTTTATGTGAGATAGGTCATCATTACTTTATATCTATTTCAAAATTCCCTTCCAATCCCTGGGAATCTTTTACTGTGATATCAAACTCAAAGTCTGCAAATAGCAAAACAATGTGGTGGAAAGATACATTTTGTTGAATTTAGTCTGTATTTGTTCCAACAAACCTCTACTTCTGCTATTATTTGAGAGCTGGCCATTATTGAAATATCAGCTTCTATTTGAACATTTGGGGTAAGTAGTGTTCCTTACCAGCAAGTCACCAAGGTCTGTGGTTTGGAAGTACTGCAGGGCTTCATTGAAGGAGATGAGTGGAGTTGGGTTTGAGTCCTCAGTGATAGCTGGAGGATATTACGTAAAAAGTTAATCTTTTGGAATAGCAACATAAAGAAAAATAATAATACAATCAACAAAGCCGTCAGTATCCTAATACAAACAGGTGATACAGCAAGATGAATCTGACCTGGTTGGACGTTCTCCAGAGCCTCCCACTCTTCTCGGGCCTTTTCCAACTCCACATTTTCCTCTGGAGAGAATACAAAAAAATAAGGTAAGACGGCAAACTAAAATACCCAACTGTGTCGCTCACGCTCACACACACGCTCACACACACACACACACACACACACACGTTCACTGCTATCTATCCACATACAGTACAGTGAAGCATGTGTTCCATCACTTTGATAAGTTGGACCTCTTGTTTTCATTGGAAGCTCACACACACACACACACACACTCACTCACTCACTCACTCGCTCACACACTCGTTCACACACTCGTTCACACACTCACACACACACACACACACACACACACACACACACACACACACACACACACACACACACACACACACACACACGATGAGTATCTTCTCAGCCAATGGGCTAAGGTGCAATGGCCGACACCCATCAAACTCATGCTCAGTCATAAATCCTTCCTCTCCAGCAGACCTGCATCACTTAGGGTGTACCACTGAGGCCCTGTGCCTCCTCCAAGCAGGCAACCTGCCCTCCTGAGGGAGGTTTTACCTGCAGCAGCGGCCTGGTATCTAGGATACACTGTCTCACATTCCGGTGGGAAGAGGATGCGAAACAAAGGGGAGGTGGTGTGAGAGTATGTGTGTATTACCTGCAGGCTGAGGCTGCTCCGCTCCGGCTGCCAGGGTCTGCAGAAGACCATTCTGCTTCAGTGCTGAAATCTGGACAATTACCAAATAATAGATTACCTTACAATCAAGGAGGAACATGTTGGTTGCAGTGAGATGCTAAGAATTCATTTTAATTACCGGCAGAGATCCGAGTGGTGCATTGCCGTTTGTCTGGTCTTTGACACTGTGACTAATTATTAGTCCATTCATGACCTGTGAAGACAAACGTTTGTATTGTCAATAATAAATTAAAGACTTGCCAAGAAAAACAAACTGCAATAGATCAACGAAAAGTTATTTTTGCTCACAGGCTTATGGTTGGAGTGTCCATTGGTGATATCTTCTAATGGTTTACATTCACGGGACAAACCATTCAGGCCCTACCAGGAGGCCAGCAACACAGAGCAGATGCATCAGACATGTATACAATGTAAAGGTAGCACAGCTTCACTGCTTATAAAAAAAATGGTATGCTTCTTTATTTTCACATTGTGTAGCTCTTACATCACTGTAATCTAAAATTAAGTTGCGAAAAAGATTTAGTATAACTAGCCAAATTAAATCTCAGAAGTTGAACACTTGGAAACACTTCACTTATTCCGTCTCATTCGGATGCTCCATGAATTGATAGATCCGGGAATTTGAGGGTACACATCCTTTGAGGAAAACTGTCCCTTCCCTGTTATGTTGCAACCAGCCAGACAGGGGACATACTTATCCAACTGTTTACAAAAAAAAGCAGTACACAAGGATAGAGACCAGAGAGCAATAATTAATGTTACGGCTAGAAAACCAAATTGGGGATAAGGGAAATGCTCTGTTGCCATTGCAACATGCCAAGCAATCCAGACCAAAGATTACTCTTGAAGCAGAGGGACAACTTTTGACCTTAGGCTTTAATTTATACACGAGGCAGAACTGCTTAAACACATTAGCTCTTAATTGTATATTATATAGTGTGGTAGAGGAAAGGAAGAGGTTTCCCTGAGGGTGACTAAATCAATATGGCAACAGTGTTAACACAGCACCTATTGACCAACACAGCAGGTGTTGCTTCATGTTTTAATGATGGTAAGTTGCTGGAAACAAAAACACTGGAATGAGAATAAATGGTTACACATGTTCAGACCAAAGGGGAAATGATATTACCTCAGTGTGGGATGTGACATCAATGTCTTCTTCCATTGCATATGAGTTGTATGTGTTGGCTGGCGAGCGTGCTCCTGATCCTGGCCTCTAAAGGCTTCTGTAGTCATGGACTGAGATGGGCTGAGGAGCTGATGCAAGGACCACCATGGTTTCCGTAGTGCACATTAGTAGTGACTGAAAATATCTATGCTTTTCTCCTCATATACATAGAGAACTCAATGTCCATAGTCACAAGTATGATTTACCAAAACTATCACTTGCAGAAGAAATCCATATTGTGCACATCATACTATTTTCCTTTTCGGCGTTATAGCGATGATTGTGTGGTTGAGATGGCAGCTTGGTTTTATTAGCTAATATAAAGTCCAAACTTGAGCAAGTACACTGACGGGAATGTGCAGGTATCGGTCTACAAGAGCTGACACAAGGAAATGGCTATCCATCAATGCACAAGTTTCCTGGAAACTTGCCTCCTTCCTCTTCTCCGCAGATCTGCTTGGCCTGTGGGTCCACTCCTCAACCCCATCACACGTACACAGACGCTGGATAATGACATTGCTTTTCTGGGCTGGGCTCTCCCTGTCCGAGACTCTTCATTTCTTTGGCACTCAAGACAAATATAGTGCACACCTAGAGGTTACCAGTACAGTTGCAGTTTAATTCCCTTGACAGAAAGCTGTGTTATGTCTTCAGCCTCACATGAAACAGCAGCACACATCCAAAGTAAGAAGTGAAGGTGTCCAGTGAGATGTGGCTCATGGATAGAGTTCCTGTATGGTCAGAGTCCTGAGGAGGGGCTGTCATATGTACACAACATCTGAAAACTAGAACAAAAAGAATGATTGAACTACACAAACATTTACCATACTTAAATACACATTTTTGAAGTGAATGTACTTTAGTTGAATTTACTTCACAAAAATGTACAATTTTACATACATAACATATAAAGAGCTCATGTATTTTAATGTTATATTATGGATTAAAATACCAAACAGCACAATAGTAAAAAAATAGGATTTAAAAAGCAAATTGCACATCAATCATAATTAAATAATATATGACTCAGAGGGGTATACATGTTCTGTATCGAGTACTTTTATTTGTAACATTTTGGTATTTTCACTTTGTCCTTTGTAATGCATGACTTTCACGGTATTATTACTTTTTTAAGTAGAGGATCTGAATACTTCCTCTACTAGTGTCTGAAACACAGAAAGATAAAAAAAAAAAAAAAAAACCCTGTAAGTAAAACTAAAGGTGTCAAAATAAAGTAGTGCAGATTACATGCACTGTGTCGTGGGAAAATAAAAATAAAAATCACAAAAATGTATCGAGTCAGTCCAACTTTGCCAGAGGACAGCTTGCACGTTGACATGTAGAACACCTTCGCGAGCTAATATGATCTGTAGCAGCCGACAAGCTACCAATATGTCAGCTAGCAACCCGCAGGCACACACACGCAGCTACAGCTTCCTCTCACACCGACAACGCACCCCCGTCACAGATTGCATGCAAGACAGCCCAAAACGTGCAGCAAACAGCTCAACAGTGCATGCCATGACTCTGGAGTGCAATGCAGCAGTCGAGATCTCGCTATCACAAGAAAAGCCAGCTGTCAGGCTAACTAACGGGCTAGCTGTAGCTCCACTGAACTGTAACGGGGATGGACTCGGTGCACAAATCCGACAGCACCAAACGGATTAATCGGGTTTTGCTGACATGGTATATTAAAGAAACGCCACAAAACATTGCGTGCTGTAGCCTGTCCGACTATTTTATGCGATATGAAGCATTTCAAAAGTACCTCAGTTTCTGACTGTTTCTCCCTCCAATCTCAGCTTCCCTTCCCCCGTCCGGTGGCCACGGCAATTTCCAGTGCATCCTGGGAATTGTGGTTCCCTATCGGACTGTAGCTTCATTACGTCATTGCTCCCGCTCTCTCACCGATATTATAGGCTCAGAGAACAGGACGCCTGTGACCTCGTTTTCTAACTATGCCTCCCTTCAGCACAGAGACTGTTCTTTCCTTAAAATGAAGAGTTTCATTTCCCCTCACTCTCTTTGCTTTTAAAGGCTTTTTAAAGGCTGGATGAAACAATAAATGTAGATAGTTATGAGGACGATCATCAGAAACAGGGATTCAATATGACTGCCAGATCGCTTGTTTTGGATTCCTGTGCTTATTCCACTGCACTGGATCATTTTTCCTCTCCTACCTCAATATTTCTCTGCTCCTCGCGTTACACAAACAATAGAACAAGATCTCCAAGTGGCAACAACTCTGCTCACATCTGCTTATGTTAACATTTTTAAGGGTTTCAAGCAGATGTCAACTATTACCCTCTGGGACATTCTTTCAAGGAAACGTTGTTTGTTTTGCATTTCACAAGGCAGGCCTTGGAACTATGCTGCAGAAGTTTCTTTTATTTAGAGAAGAATGAATTCATGGACAATGCATTTGTCAAAGGCCTAAATTCTCAAAATGATTATGAAATGGACTACCACAAGCTCACCCTCTATTTCACCTCAGCAACTTATTGCAGGCTTCAGTCTAGTCTAGTAGTATCTCATAATTGAATAATTCTGCAGCGGTGATGTCAAATATATTGCAGCCAACCTAATCATGCGACAGAAAGTGAGACCTCTACTCTTAAACTTAGTCCTGGCCCCTGCAGTCTGCACTACTTCCAGGAAAGTGAGTATACATCTTGGATCGACACACAAAAAAAGTTACACAACTGGTAAAAATGGAGAACAGATTTCCTGTTTGGGATGAATTACTTAATCTTGTGGAATGTGCTGCTGGCTCACGCTGGACCTCACTGTGCTGGGCTCCTCACACATCTAAATGGCCAAACACCTGCTCGTTCTGGCAGACTGTCCCATCAAGGGACAGGGAGACTTTTTTTTTTAACTATATTTTCATGGTTTAAAAAAATATCCTTCAAAGCCATCCATCTCCTCCCTGTCAAAATGGAATGATTGTGCAATTGCTGTGTACATTCCAAGATGAGTTCTAGGCTTTCAGTTGAGCTTTTTCTTCTTCTTATGGTGGTAGAACTCTGCTATTCAAAGTCTGTGTGACCAGGTATGCGTGTGGACTATGTTTTTATTCTTAAGCACGACCATTGAAATGTTTTATGAGCTTTTATTCAGGAAAGGGCAGAGTAATCATTCTTCAAATCACTTTTCCAGTAGCATAATAAAAGCATAAAAACATAAATACCAATGACATTGCAATCGTTTATTAACTTGGCAGTCATTGTAATGCATCTGAGCAGCATCAATAAATAAAACACTGAAATAAAAGTGCAATTTCACAGCAGAGGGAGGAACAATAACTGGTGTGTTATCAGAAGGAAACCATGTGCAGTTTGGTACACGTTTTACTGCTCACACTGACTCAATGTGTCTGCGCAGGTAGAGTAGAGGGATATGAATGTGTCTCATGACATATTTTGTATTAAGAGGGGCAAGAAAAACACACATTTGCCAATTGAACCCAACATTCATGCTCACATTTGTCTAAGATCTCAGACAAGCATCATCTTCATCTGATCTCGTTAATACACTCTGGATTATTGTTTCAGCAGTTATAAGCTGATGATTTTTTTAATGAGCACAGTTTGCTCCTCTGCCACTGTTAAGCGCACTGTGCCAAAGCTCAAGAGGCATCTTGTGTCAGCAGGCATGAGCCATCTCCATAGAAACATTATTAGCCATCCTTTGCCTGAGGTGGTTGGCAAAGTCCACCTGCGTCTGAGAGAGCACTTTGTTTATGATCGTCTTTGGGATCCAGCCCTGCAGAGGACAAAGACAAAGACAATGTTAGATTGTGTTACATGACGTTTGGATACTCACAGTTTTACTTTTAGTTCCTGAATACATTTATGTAGGAAATAAAAGTCAAATACCTTTAGATCTATACTAAGTAACCAGGTGAACTTTGTCTTATTTGGGTCTTCAGCACACGGCTTCATGACTATACAGGTAGGGCCATTCTCTGCCCTGAAAAATGAAAAGATCAATGTACAACATCAGTTTATCCTGCATGAGATATTTTTATCCATCCATTTCCCATAAATAGTCTATTTACTTTGAGACAAGTGCTTGCACGTTCACAACAAGTCAATTATTTCCCCCTCGGGTGAGAGCTCACCTCACCACACCCCTCTGTTCCGGCATTTTCGTGTGCTGAGTTGACATTCCCGCCAGGAAGCAGGTGGAGCCCCGGCGCTTGGCACAGCGGACGCTGACAAAGTCCCTCGGTCCTACCACATTGCCGGGTGTCCCTGCAGAAACCTCATGGGTAACCATTGTGTCCTGGCCTATCTTTTGAAGGATCTGTGGGATACCATTGTGAAAATATATCAAGGTTCTTGGATTGATATGCTATATGTCTTGTTGTGAAACTTCATTTTAGGGTGCAGAATTTACAGGGATCCTTGTTCATATTCCAACCCTACTGGTGCCGAGTGCTCACCTTAACCTGTTTGACGTTAGGGTTCCACTCCCCCATTTGCTCCATATTTCCTACCAGCTCCTTGTAAAGATTGTCAGAGTGTTGATCCAACATCACCTCCAGCTTGAACACCTTCCCAATGTCAGGCAACACCTTACTCAGAACTTTGTCTCCGTTGGCCTGAGGAAGGGTGTAAAGAAGTATTGGAAGGGCTTTCCCATTAGAAAACATATACAGTGAATAATGTCACACTATCCATTCTCATCACCAGAACGGCCACTCTAAAGACCCACACATTTAATCACAAGGTGTCAACAGCTGTAACGTTTGAATTTATAAATACTTCTTCTATTCCGTGTTTCTTGTCTCAGTACTCACGGCGATAGTTTCAATAGTCCAGCCGTCTTGTTCGCTGAGGATGCTGATGGCCTTCTGCAGAGCATCCTCACCTTGCTTCAAGTAAGACATCTCCTCCTCGTTGTACCCCTCCTCTTCTTCAATACGAGAACCTTGGAAGTAAAATGTGTCAGTACACCTGTAATAGTATGTTTCTGTATTTTTCAGTCTGATACTCAGTGGCAGCATTATTTCTATCTGTCTCGTCATGTAACAACTCACTGAGAAGGGAGCTTCGGCGGCGGACCTGGCTGATCCAGTTACTGGGGCCTGGACCTGCCAGTCTGTTCAGCTCATGGTGAATGGCCACAATGGCATTCTTCCTTAAACCTGGAAGGCAAATGTAAAAAAACACACAGTTACTACAATTCTAAATCCATTGATTGCACATGCAATATATGAAAAGAAGACAATCATAAGAAAATAAGATAACAATATAAGTTTTAGCTTTATTCTTCCTTCATTTTTCATTCAGCCCCACTGATCCTCACTCGATACAGAACTCCAGACAATGTGTGGTTTTGAGCATGAAGTAAAAAGAAAATCAAGCCAAGGCAAGATTGCTCATTGTCAGTCTAAACAGGACCGTCTCACTCACCTGTCATGTTCCTTGTATGCCGATAGGAGATGCCAGCACACAGTTTGAAGGTTGCAGGGAGCATTTTCTGTTGTAGGAGTTTGTTGCAGCTTTAAGAGAACTAGAAAAGTGTAAAAGCAAGTAGATCACAAAGGTTCAATATTTGGCTGAGCTGTAAAACTTCTTAAAAGAAGTGAACCGACGGCTGAGAGTGCTAACTTGGATTTCTAACTGTGGAGGTTTGAAAGTGTCTGTATATATAAGAGCAGCACCCACAAGGCCGCTGGGCTATCACCACGTAGATAAACACACACACACACACACACACATGCACACACACACACACACACCTCACTGTTCCAACGGCCATGTCGCCAAGGTTGCGTAGCGGACACGACGAGCATGTCTCAGACTCTCACAAACACTGTGTCAGATAACGTCCGGTGCCCGGGCCCACTGCATTGCTCACACATACCCACCTATTCCCCCCCCCCCTTACACACACACACACGCACACACACACACACACACACACACACACACACACACACACACACACACACACACACACACACATTCACAAACATTCCCATGAGAGAGGTCAGTGGGAGAGACCCTGAGTGACTCATCCATCCCTTAATGGTATATTACAGCCTAAATTCATTGGAATTTAAGGACAAAAACAATCCATTCAGTTTGGCTTGTTTCGTCCTTGTTATATTGGATATCTTAGCATGATCTAGAAGCATATCTCTGGTGTAATTTGATGGGAATAACAAGATATTATCCTAATGTTCTGTATGTGGTCATAGAGACTTTAGGTTCTCTTTCACGGCTAAAAACAAACGTGTTTTATCCCCTTCATATTTCCAGATTTTTTATGATAATTTCTTATAATCTAATGACATGGTTAAGAAGTCCGCTGCAGGATACTGTACAGTATACATATCAGTAACATGGTGTTGACAGTGTTAGTGTATTTGGATTTATATTACTACAGTTTGTTCATATAAAGTCTAACACCACTATGGAACTAACATACTGTACATGTCTTTGTCAGGAATATATGTATATTTGTTCCTGCATAGTACAAATAATATATAAAAGATTGCATATGCTGGTGTGAGTCCACTATCTATACCTATTTAAGTATACACACTCAGGCTCTCCTTAAACACTCTGTTATAGATTTAAAAAAATTATGTCACATATTTGGATAACAGCTCTGTTTTCGTAGGTAACAGATCATGTATAGGCTACAATATGCTCAGTCAACCTACCCTTAAAAGTGAAGGTTAAACAAAACTACTCGGTGAGGGTTTAATATCGTCCAAAAGCAGCCCTGTCAGTTTTTCCATGGCGGTTAAACTTGCCAAACACATCACATTTCATAATACCGACATCCAAACATCAGCCTCATTATTCTGCTTTCGGCCTCTGTTAGTGATATTAAATCACTTTTTTGATGTTTTTCCCAAAAGGCTTGCCTAATCGTCCAATAGCGCAACCATGATCTGTTAATAACATGTTTTGCTCCTCATATATTTTGACAACCTTGCAAACTCTGTCTAAGCACAATCCAAACGATCTAACATCAATATTGCCTTAGAGGACTGCAAGTCAAACATGCATCCACAGTCCACAGTGCACATGACCACAGGAATGAAAACCTGTCAAGAGAGTAGCAGGCCATCTGATTAGTCAACAGAGAAAACAGGAACATATGAATAAATCCCAAAGAAAGACTGAAGTCACCTTAACCTGCAACCTCATGTCCCTCTGGCTAGATGGCACAATTATCCATCAGTCGCTCTGGCCTTCTGCAGGGTGAGTTCTCTCGTTTAATATGGGAACACACAGGCCTCGTACTATCTGACTCATTACTCAGCCACCGTGGACAGACCACGCGCCCATGTCTCTTGTCCAGTAAAGCTCTTTTTTTCTGAGACAAAGAAATAGGAGCTAAAGTGGGTCATATGCTTGTTTCTAATGGCTCCCTATTTGACAATAGCAGCATTATGCTTTCATGAGCCTCAGTCCTGCATGGGGCAAACTGCATTTCTCTAATGTGGCTCTCACGCTGGTCAGGGTTTAAGAACCTGGAGAGGGTTAAAAAGTTTTTTTAGAGTGTCTTTGAGAAGTAAGTGCCTTTCTGGAAGCACTTTAGCTTTTGTGTAAATGTGCAAACAAAAAAAACGTTAATAAATGATGATTTGTGTTAAAGTCTCAACACCCGAAGAGGCTCGGTAGATTCGATAATGACATTGGAACAGTTTTATATATTTTTTACATCCATGGGGAATGAAGTAATGCAAATAAGATCTTCTTGCAGGATAGATAAAGTTCAGTTAATAAATGTATCGAGAGACAATAGGTATTCAGTGGAAAGGTCTGTCTTAAAACAAGATAGTCCCTGTTTTTCAATGCTGTATTAGTCATAGCCAGATAGTATTTTTTTTGCTGAATTTGGAAATAAAACAAATAATCCTCTTGATTTGTCAAACTCAAACTGCATAACCCTCATATCAGGTTTTGGTTAAATTTAGTAGTAATTTACTAGAAACGTAACAATAAACTATCCTTCAGATAAAGTGAGGTATGGACTCTCAGCAGGTATCACAAGTGAAACACTCACCTTATAATGTACCTGCACATTCACCAAGTGTGTGGAGATATATTGTATTCCTGGTTCATAATTATGTTATTAGTATTGCAAATAATAATATTGCAAAGCTGTTTAGCACACAATACTGGAGTATTGTGCTTTGCTGTCTACTGTTTCATAAATGAAGAACTCTAAGAAAAGGGTGAATAGGAAAATAGTATCTCTAATCCTTTACGAGTATTTTAATATGAATAAGGAAATGTTCTGTAGCCACATGGGCAAAAGAGACAAATAAAGACAATTAAACGATGGAGTACTCAAACTATAGCACAGAATTTATTGGGACTTGAAGGACACAGTGGGTTTGGCTTTCACATGCACTCAGCATCACATTAAGAAGGAGAATTCTCTCATCGATCCTCTCCTCTCCATCCTTCCAGAACTGTGTGAGTCTGTGTGTATTTGTGTTGACGCGTTCCCCAGCAAAACAAACAGAGCATGACAGTCAGAGAATAAAGAAAGTCCTGATGTCTGTGTGGGCATTGTCTGGGAGATCATGCTAAAAGGAGGCACTTCAGTCTGAGTCAGATTCTCTTTTTTTTCACATCAAGTATGCAGAGAACATAAAAAAAAACAGCTGCTTGCTTGAGATCTGCAAGGACGATTAAAATGACTGCATGGCCCAGCTTTCACTACCTCACAAAAGGAAAATACCACATTCTTAAAACAAGCAGAAGAGAATGAATTCTTCCTCTCTTTCAATTTGTTGTGCTGTTGGGAGAAGGCCACTTCTTTGTGTGGTGTCTGCGGGATCCTCTGGCGTCTTCCTCTCTTCCTCTGACATGGATGAACTGGACTGATTAAAATGAAATTTAGATGAGATAAAACCTTCACATGGTCGTTTATACCCTGATTGCTAGATTACGGTTGGGCACAAACAAGAGAAAGGCCCTTTAGATTTGTGAGGCTTTTTTAAGAGCATGTTAAGTGAAAAAGGGGCCAAATATAAAAACCTTTACATGTGACAACAATGGCAATTCAGCAATATCTCTTGAATGAAAAAAAGGCATAGGGAGAGCAAGAACACTTTAGATTCAGAAGCAGAAAACAAGCGCTGTGTTACAATATCAGTACAATAATGTGCCCTAATGATCAGAGGTAAAACAAGTTCATTTGGAGAAGAAAGAGCATGGCAGTTTTAATTGTGCAACTTGTAATTCAAGCTGAGTGCATGTGTTCCTCTCCACTCCATGGGAGACTGTGCAGAAAAATTGAGCAAAAAAAAAAAAATTCAAGATTTGTTTCTGTACAGCATATTAACTTGTTTCCACATAATGTCAAATATAAAGTGACACTGTAAACCGATGGAGACGTTTGCGTGTTGTACGGCGTACGATTGTAACATCAGTGGAATGAGGTATGCAGAAGCAAAAAGGATACAGCTGTCCATGCAATGAAAATACAACACGATACACACAATTCTGTCTCTGTATATCTATCTGATTGTGTATGTATGTACTGAATGTATTAAGCGATATGATATGTCTGTAGGCTCATATTTAGAGAAAGTGTATAAAACGGATCACATGTTCTGATCCTCCTGTGGTTCTAAACGACGGCGGAAAACCTTGAAAAAACAATAAATCAACATGACAACAGTATCACAAAACTAAACTGTAATCTTTGGCCTGAGCGTACGCAAGGCAATGTACTTTATGTGTTGAGGTTGTTGAGGTGATGTGTTCTGAATGTTTAGGAGTGATATCTGAGGTACAGTATGGAAGGTTGAAATGCAGAGAAAGAAATAAGTCAGAGTAAGAGTTGTACAGACGTGAAGCTCAGAGGGGTGTAGATAGATGGAGAGATACAATACAGGCCAGAAAGTAAAGGACTGGAAATGAGTGAAAAATAAATTCCTTTTCTGGAAAAAACAAAAATTCACCAAGACCCCATCTTCTATTCCCTGTGATGGTCTTTATTATACAGTGGATCCCCTGAAAATTAGCTTGTTTTCTATCCTTTTCTGTTTTCATCAACGTCAGTGGCTCTGTTCTATTGTCCAACAATCCAGAGGGTAAGTAATGTTTGTCCGAATATTTCCAAACTTTGCAACATTGACCATCCCACTACAAATGCCTGGGGTCTCTCCCCCACCCCCCACCCACCCATGGCCGGCCCATTTAGGCTTTTAGACAGGCTGTCTCCGGCTGCTGCTCAGGCCCCGGCTGTGGACCAATCAGCAGCAGGGAAGCCCCTCAGAGCTCCATCCCTTTGTGTGTGTTGGGCTCCCACACTGTAACTGTGCCACTAGGGGGCAGAGTTGGACATGGAGTCCACAGAGTTTACGCTGGAAGACTGCACACGGCTGTGGGAAATGGACACCTCTGGGTGCTGCAGAGAAAGAGAGAAATATATTTGTGTTAGGTAGTTTGTAGCATTTATCAATGTGTGTGTGTGTGTGTGTGTGTGTGTGTGTGTGTGTGTGTGTGTGTGTGTGTGTGTGTGTGTGTGTGTGTGTGCGTGCGTGTGCGTGTGCGTCTGTGTGTGTGTGTGTGTTTTCACTTACATGCCTCCTGAAGATCCTGTCCAGCAGGCTGCGTCTGGGCGGCTCTGGCGGCTGATTCCAGTCCAGATCTGGAGGTCTCGTCCCTTGAGGCCCAAACACATTCAAATCTCTGAAACACTCAGTTTCAATCATCTGAATGAGAGGAAAGAAAAGGACAGGAAAAGAATATGTGTTGAACTTTGTTAAGTGAAGCCTTCCAGCAGTTACACAAACTGCACCGAGCATTTAAAGAAGTCATTTTACGTGCACACACTTACCTCATTCTGCCATGGGATGGAAACACTGCCTGTAGTAAATTTGGAGTAGAAGTCATTGTCAGTTTGGTCCAAATTTACTCCCTTGACTGTGGAGAACTGCTCTATGTCCAAAACATCCTTACAGTACACTGCCCGAGGCTGAGGAAGGGCAATGACCACGAAAAAGATGGGGGTTGAGAGGAAAAACAGAAGACAAGTTTATCCAAACAGATAATTCCATAATCATGGAATTTTACGTGCTTTTGTGGCCATTTTAGACAATTTAAGTTTTCGGTTTCAGAATATGTTTTGTGTGCAGAGAGACTGATTTAAACATGCAGTATGTACTGTATTATACATTACTCACATCAGGCACAAAGGGAGGCTCCACTATTCCTGCTTCCAGCCTCTTGAAGTTGATGTTTTTGAAGAACGAGTGGGCCTTGACGCCCGCCGCTCTGTCCGCCAGACACCCCAGCCTCTGCTTGGGGTCTTTGGTCAGCAGCTGGGTGAGCAGAAGCAAAGATGAACAACTAAATCAATCATCATTCATTCGTCTCTCCATACAAACATTTTTCCGTCGTCGCTTACCATTCTACAGATGGCCTTTGTGTCCTCTGTAAACTTGTCGCTATACTCCTCCTCCTCTTCCTGCACCCTCCGCTCCACCTCCTCCCGTTTCACTCGCTCTTTGCGGGCGCGGAAGGGCGATCGCCCGGCAGTCATCTCGTAAATAAGACAGCCCAGCCCCCACCAATCAGGACTCATGCCGTACTTTTCATTGTTTATCACCTCCGGAGCTGCAGAGGAAGGGAAACAGGTCGTTATGGTTAAAAAGGTGGTAATTACTCAGGTAAACATGGAAATGTTGATTACAGTGTTTCTTACCCATGTAGCCCACAGTCCCCACCCTGCCTCTGATGAGTTCTGTGTCAGGCACTTTGATGGCCAGCCCAAGGTCAGAAATACGAATGTGTCCTGCAGCATAATAGTGGTGAGCATGATTAAAACATTTTTTTTTTTAAGTTCAGTGGATTATAAAGCCTGCATGTGGCTACATTTGAAATTGTCCAGCACAGCCAAAAAAAAAGGCTGTGCAATGCTAATCTAAGCTGAAACTCACCATTATCATCTAATAGGATATTCTCCGGTTTCAAATCCCTGCAAATAACACAGCATTGGTTAAAGGACAAAAGTATTGATTCACACGTTAAAATCTATAGCATTTCAAAACCTGATTAAGGAAACCATTCAAACTCAATAAAAATAATAAATCGAGAATTGAGCTGAACTACATTTCAGAATGCATTTCAGTCCGTGTAACATATAGAGGGCTAGGTTACCTATAGACGATGAATTCCCTGTGCAAATGATCCAGTCCACAGCAGATTTGTGCGGCGTAAAACTGGACCCTGTCTTTCTCGAAGCCCGGTGTGCCCATGTTGTAGGTGTGAAACTTCAGGTCTCCACCGTTCATGATGGTCAGCACCAGACACAGAGCATCTTTGGTCTCGTATGCATACGCTAAGCTCACCTAGAAGAAAAGAAGAACACGTTAAATGGTATGAAAGTGCTTCGACAAAGCAATAGGTGTGCAGACAACCTTCATACTCTTCTTTTACATTTTCTACTCACAACAAATCTACTGTTGACTTTCTCTAAAATCTGCTTCTCGTTGAGAGCCATAGACTCCCCTTTTCTCTTCTTTATTCTCTTCTTTTCCAGTTTCTTGCAGGCATACATCTTCCCTGTAGCTCTAACCTGACAGGCACACACCTGAGGCAAAAAACAAAAGGGTATCTCTCACATTACTGTCATTTAAATCACAATACTTTAAACTTTGTCATCCATATTTATTACAATCATCATCATCATCATCATCATCATCTTACCTCTCCAAATCCCCCCTTCCCCAGCACTCTGTACTGTCTGAATGTGTCTTTAGTGATTGGTTGCCTGACAGAACACAGAACACAGCAAAATCCATTAATAGATGGTCATATAGTATCGATTAGGACAGAGATGTTATCAACGGAACTCAATATCATTCTGAGTTTCCTGTGCAGAGGGTGTGGCCTCTTGTACACAATTTCACTTTCCAGACACGGATACAATAAAGGCTGCTCTAAAAGCCTGTTGTTTGCTTCTAACTGCCTTTGATATGCACTCTGCATAAAAATATTTTCCAGCCTAGAGCCATCATACTCCATTAAAGAGTTTTTGAAGTGAAGCGTGATTCGATCCAAGTCAAGTTTCTTCACCTGCCATTTGTTTTGTTCTTCAAACTGATATAATGTTATTTCATGTGTTTGGATCAGAGGGGCAATGCAACAAAGTAAACTTATTCAACATTTTTAAATATACGTACTTGTACCTTAATTGAGGGTTGTCATTTTATCCTAGTTTATATTTCTACTTCACATCATTGAAAATTAAAATATTGTCTTGTTTTACTCATTTATTTATTTAGTTATACATTTATTTGACAGATAGAGTTACTATTTACTTTACTTATTAAGTATTATTAAGTAAGACACAAAACATATGATCAACTTATAAGATATAACGCATTATAGATTTATAGTTATAGATTGAACCTCCGCACAATGTATAAATTAGGAAAGTAGCGTCGATCTTTAGAAACAACAGTACAATGCTGCTTCCATCACAAGGGTAATTCTGATGATAATATTGATGTATTTGTATTGAATACCTGCTCTATTACTTGTTAAAATGTTATTGACCTTTAAAAAGTGTAACAGTTTGCTGGGTGTGTGCATGTGCTTTTCAGAGCCAGAAGATTTTACTTCTTAGTCAGGGTCGCGGGGCGCTGGAGCCGATCCCAGCTGACGAAGGCAGGGTTCACCCTGGACAGGTCGCCAGTTTACCGCAGGGCATATAGAAACACACAACCATTCACGCTCACTTTCACACCTACGGGCAGTCCAATTAACCTAAACTGCATGTCTTTGGACTGTGGGAGGAAACCGGAGAACCGGAGGGAACCCATGCTGCCACGGGGAGAACGTGCAAACGCCACACAGAAGGACCGCCCAAACCGGAGATCGAGCCCGGGCCCCTCCTGCTGTGAGGTGCCACTACACCACCGTGTAGAATATTTTAGGTTTTTCTATTTCAGCATAAAGCCACCTCAACAAAAATGAAGTACATATCAAAGAAAATCCCAAAGACAGAGATCATAATTCTAATGCTCCATTCACACCAAAAGGGTTGCGAATTTTTGCCTGACTATACTTGCTCGACTTTATGTGGTTAATTCGCTGCGGAAAGGGGGCGCGGCTTTAGTGTTAAGTATTGTTAAAGGCAATAACGCTCAGTGGCCACTTTATGAGCTACACCTGTACAGTCTCATGTAATCCAATACAAAACAGTTGTGCAATGTTTACGATG
Organism: Taurulus bubalis; assembly: GCF_910589615.1. Taxonomy (NCBI): domain Eukaryota; kingdom Metazoa; phylum Chordata; class Actinopteri; order Perciformes; family Cottidae; genus Taurulus; species Taurulus bubalis. The sequence continues at coordinate 15,660,286 of NC_136596.1, read as the reverse complement.
CCTACAATAGTATTTTTTGTACTGAGGATATAGTTTGTGTTAATGGTGGTTTTGACTGCATCATATTGAGAGGTGTGTCTAATATTCGGCCACCTGTTCAACTTCAGTAATAAACATTTTAATTCAATTTACATATATCCGACAATGCCAATAAAAACATTATACATTTTGTAAAGCTAAAATGTTTGGCAGTGTGGTTATATTGAACTGGATTAGATAGTATGGGTGGACACAATTAAGTGGCCACTGATTGTATATTCAATTGTATAATAATACAAAATTATAATAATTTACCTCTCCTACGTTAAAAAACGTATTTTAGATCATTTGCGTACCTCTCCAGCATCCTCCACTGCAGGAATCGGTCAAAGTACATGCTGTTCTGGTAGTCCAAGAACGGAGCTCCACTCAGGTAGTCATGGACGGTCCTGGTCCCACACAAAACAGATACAACTGAGAATACAATACAAGCTATAAATCAGTCATCAATATTTGTGCTGTTTACATTCTTTTCATGAGGTAGAAAAAGGCAGCGAGAGAACAGGTGAGAGTCCAACAAACAGGTGAGAGATAATAAAGACAAAGCGGCTCACTTGTGGCAGTTGCTGAAGATCTCCTTACACGGACTGAGCTCGAGGTTCTCTCTGCACTGGTCTGCAAAAACCTCTGCTATGTCTACACGCTGAGGTGACTACATCAACACATGCAAACACACACAGTGACATACGTGCACACATACACAAATACATTACTTTTTATTACACAAACTCCATCAAACTAAGGAGAAACACACATAACTTTCAGCACATCATGAACATGCGCGCTGTGCAAACACTACATTGTTTTGTTTTTTTAACATTTCATGTGTAAGTTGACTACTACACCCTTTGGAAGCATCCTTGTGTCAACATTATTGTCAGTTTTTTTTAACAGGATTTAAATAGCACTGTAAAATGCAACTAAATTAACCTTTACTTCAAAATGTGGAGAGAAAAAAAAGATCCCAAAATGTATCAGAAGAAACTTACTTGTTTTGAGAGGAAGGTCTTGATGATCTGGTTCCCTCTGCATTTTCTTTTTTCATCAGGTGTCACTTCATAGTCTTCCTAGATAACAAAATAAATCATATTGAAGACATTCATTACAAATATCAACAGATTACATGAAAGTACTGAATTTACTTCATTTTGTGGTCAAGACCCACATGCATTACCCGCATGCAACTACACAGAAGAAGTAGTTGTGCATAATATGTTTATTTATTATCAATTACTTAACATTTCTAACTACATACTTGTTTCTAATTAGAATCTGATTTAACTTGTGAGATTATACATTAATTACTTAAATAACGTTTGTAACAGAAAAATGTATGAACTATGAAAAGTCTTCCCCATTCACCTTTATTTGTGATAAAGTTAAACATCAGCAAAAAGGGCTTGAATTATTTTTTAAATAATGATTTATAATTGATCGATAAAGAATATCAAAATGAATCTAACCCTTATATTACAACTTCACCAACAACTTTATTAAGGGTGACTTAACAGAAAGTGGTACCTATTTGTGTTATATCCATAAAAGTGATAACGAAAAAGAAAACCTTAAACGAAAAAAATCTGTAACACAATAAATGTTAAATAGTCATCTAACCGGAAGAAGTCTGCAGAGACTCGGGACATGCTACTGACTCTTTATTACCTCTCCCTGCTGTCCAACTATGAAAAAAGGAAAAAGCTAAACTGTCAAATTCTCTCTCTGTGTTTCATGAGAAGAAAAAAAAGCTTAATTGATTGTGTAATTTGTATGATGGAGTAGCTGCTGTTCAGTAGTGACGGGACACACACCTCTTCCTCTGTATCTCTGTGTGTCGCTGTCACTCCCACATGAACATATGCTGCTCTCGGCTGTGTGATCAACAAATGAAGCTGTTGACACAAACAGTTTTGGATGTTCCACGCTGGACATATTGGACTTTCTCGCACAGGCGCTCTGACGCATTTCGTAGCACTTTTAACTTTAAAAAAAAATGGGGGAAGCAACATGCCGCCCGTGCCGCAATCAGGCCCAACTCTTTCTATCTGGGTCTTTTTCCAACATGGTCTTGTGTCGCTTGGCAACCACACAGTAAACACGACGGGATTCCTTGAGGTCCTGGAGTGTCACAGTGTGTCACACCAGCATCACCAGCTTTCCACTACAACACACACACACACGTATATATTCAGTACATACACACATAAGCCTGGAGCTTTCGGAAAAACGGGCTTTAAAAAGCCACAGCGTCACTAACACTTCGGAACAAAGCCAAAAGAAGACCAGAAATAAATACATACTGCATATATATACAAATATAGAAGACATAGAGTGGGGGGAGGGGGGCACGGACGGTGATGGCTGCCAAGTGTTGATTAACTGAGGCTTTGTTATCAGAAAGGCTGCAGAGAAATAACACACACAAACAGAGTAAATGAGCTGTCTGACTCCCAGCCTTTGCCAGTGTGGGGTCAGCCAAATGGAAAAGAAGACGCCCCTTTAGCCTTTTGGAACCGAGGGGATGCAACATCGACAAACGCACACATACAATTGGATGCACATACACTTTCTCATGGAAGAGAAACCACTGGAACCCCCAAGTGCATTCCTGTCTGTCACACACACACACACACACACACACACACACACACACACACACACACACACACACACACACACACACACACACATACACACACACACACACATTTATATTAGATTCATTAGTTAAGCTGCATTGAGACTTCCTGACAACAATGTGGAGAGCAAAGAAAAGGAATAAACAGCAGTCTGCTCAATACGTTTCTAGATTTATAAATCCTTTGTGACCTTTTTACTGTTTACGGTTCCGAATGACTTTCAAAAACGTGCTTGCTTATACACTGCTGTGAACAGGAATGCTGCATTTATAGGTATTTCTTTAAACACCATCCTTGATTTTCCACAGGGAGGAAAGAAGACGAGACTGACGACAAATGGATGGAAAAGGAACGAGAGAGAGCTTGTAACTTCAAAGATGGCCCAATATCAATGTCAAGTTTACTCCATGGACAGACAGAATGTGTTAAATTACTGATCATATACTTTGATTACAAACAGGGGAAGCATCAGGGAAAAGCTGGTTAACTTTTATTTGGAATAATGGAGACTGTGTAACAGACATGTATACTCTTTAAACATTCGTCCAAGACCTTATCCTTAAGTCCTGTACGCAGCTCGTTTAAGTCCTGATGTGTTCAGCAGAGCTCTGTTGTGCAGGATCTGATAGAAAAGGGAGACTGCCCCGCAAGTAACTGGATCAAATGTATGTTTTGCCTCCAGGGACTCATGCTCGGTCATGATTTAAAGGTTAGGCATATGCTTCCTGACATAGTCTGGAATATCTGCTAAACTTGCAGGCAGATTGTAAACAGCTCGTAATTTAGCAAATGAGGCAGAACTCCAACAACAGCTTCATATTTTATACTAGCTTACTTTTATACTAGCTTACTGCCAATGACAAAGCGGTTACTGCACTGCACACGCACACATGCACTGCATACACACATGCATAGACATGTTCCCGTACATCTGACTGATAAAAAACATATGTACTTTTGATGATGTCCAGATTACATAATAAAACAGTTTCTAGTAAACCTCATAGTATAATCACATGTTAATCACATGAATCACTTAAAATACAAGCACCTGCCTGGTTGTAATCACCCTCAGGCCTGGTTTATAGCTAGTTTGTAGAGTGGTGAGTATAAAGCTCAACACTGAGTGTGGCCTCACGGATTGCAGAATTAACGACAGCATGTTTGGGATGAGTGACTGTAAGTGGTTTCCCCCTCGCTGAGGGTGATGTTCATTTTTAGGGCTGGGTGGTTGGAGGGGGGCAGAGAAGAGTGGGGGTTGTGGGTTTGGAAGTGGTGGTGTGGGAAACAATGCTGTCCTTTCTGTCCCATCACATGACCGCAAAGATATTCTGGGCATAGATAAAGGGTTAAATGTGTCATGTGGGAGCTATTCGTCTAGACGCAGAGAGAGAGAGAGAGAGAGAGAGAGAGAGAGAGAGAGAGAGAGAGAAAGAGAGAGAGAGAGAGAGAGAGACCGGTCGGGGGGACAACAAGCCGGGGGAGGGGGAATCTGGCTGGTTGAATAATCACTACTCCGTTTAATTGTCTCCTCTTGTTGCATGACTCAGCATCAAGGTACTTTCAGGCCATGCTGTAATGAAAGTGAGTGCACTGAAAAAAAGATGGGGCTTTCCACACCTGCTTTAATCCAGGAAAGAGTGTTGCTTTTGACTGCTCTAAATATAAAGTCACACCTGAGCACATCGGAGGAATTGACCATTCGCTAAGCTCCTCCCCTGTTTATCCAGGAAATCCAAAGTGTAAGAGGCCTGCTGTTCCTAGTTAAAGCTAGAGTTAGAGAACGGACGAATATTGATTAAATGCTTTGAATACAGACACTTTAATTATTAGAAGGAAAAAGAGAGTTGATTATTCACTCACCCCATATCAGTCCCGTATTCGTAATGGAAAACTTTTGGTGTGTGTGTGTGTGTGTGTGTGTGTGTGTGTGTGTGTGTGTGTGTGTGTGTGTGTGTGTGTGTGTGTGTGTGTGTGTGTGTGTGTGTGTGTACCATTGCGTCCAGTAGTTGGATGCATCGTTGCAGTTTAGGTCTGGTATCACAGTAAAGACGGAACAGCAGCTGTCCGATAGGCTGTTTCTCACAGATGCTGACATAGTCCCTCTCTGCAGAAATAAAAAAAGTACACACACTTTGAAACTCTGCCTTTTGAAACGCCAATAGACACAGACATCTTTCCGATGAAGGTGAGCACACAAACCATACCAATGTCGTTTCCCTGCTCAGTGCACTGGCTTATATGGGGGAAGCGAAGGATCTCCTTCCATTTTTTGCTCCTGCCTTTCCGCTTTCCTCCTCCACCTGTGGCAACAGAGAAAAACAAGAGAGAAAACAATTACAATGAAAGAACTTCATAAAGTTGTCAACGTTCATTTTCATCAGGGAGGAGCAAATATATTGCTAATGGCTAAAAGGAGTAGGAGAAGGCTAGGAGGGGGCTCTCCCCTGAATGAAATCATAGTCTCTATGTTTATATATAATTCATAGATTAGGTCTCACTTCCTCCGTAAATCACTCCTTACTCTGCTGATTTTATTTGCCAGACTGGATTCCACGGCTCTGAATAATCATGCAGCAACTTCCTGCAGCAACGTGTAATAAAATCCCTTACATCCGCATCCTAAAGAGAAACTTTCTGTGCAGTCATCCATTAATTCAATTCATCTTGCCTTTCACATTTGTACGCCTCAACATCTCCCATCTAATGTTATGTTCACCTCAGCCTTTTCCTCTTTGATACACAACTTTGAGAACTTATTTCACGTTTTCTATCAATTCCAGCTTGCTGTGCCTTACGTCATGTTTGTCTCAATTTTTTCTTAATGGGCAAAGACTGCTCTAATAAACTGACAGGGATTTCCTTTAAACACTCTCTGCGGTGGAAATTGGCTGTAAACAGCTGGCCTGATGTGAGAGGAAACATTGAGAGTATGAGAGCAGGAGAAGCAGTGACAAGCAGACATCTTTAGGAAATAACCCAGGAATGCGAGAGGCGCTATGTCATGCTGGATCCTCTGAGGGAAAGCTTTCACAGGTTTTCCCATCAATTCTTCTGCATTACTGCCTCATCGCTCCCTCCTCTGCTGTTTAAAATGTATATTTTCATTTCAAATAAACTGCATCGTCTTCCCAAAATTATATGATACACTCAATTGGACTAAAATTCAAGACATTTAAATTACACTCAACAATGTGAAGTTTAAAGACTCAAAATCAGCATATTTTGCAATAGTTTTTTTGTTGTCAACAAGTGTATTGTAACCATTTCAAATATAATGACTGTGACACATAATATCAGGAATGATTCAGCATACTGCATTTTGGTCAACGATTGCAGCTTATGTTAGAGCAGGCAAACACACTTTTTAAATGATTCCTCACACTTTCGATCCACAAATATAACAAAAAAGGGGTTTTAAAGCTTGGAGGAACTGTTTTAATAACTTCAGGTAGGGTATGATTTTCGATAAAGAACCCTGCTTCTCCACAGCTGACACACAGAGTGCAGCCAAATCACCACGGACAAACGCGAAGCATGAATTTATTAATAGCACAAGTCAAAATATCGCCTAAGAGAATCATTAACTCCCAGCACCTGCTCCTCATCACCATTACTGTAGACCAAACAAGCTATAAACAGCCACACTTCCTTATTCAAGCACCAGTTGTTCTCTGAAAACAGTTAATATGTAAAGTAATGCTCCCAAGCTAAACCTCAGTGCACTCTGCTGTGTTGTGTGTGGTCCAATAAATTAATCTCTTTTAATCAAAAAGCACAAGTGAACGGAGAAGGTCATTCCCCATGGGGGCCACCATGCTAAAAATGAATGCTACTTTAAGGCATTTGCAGATAAAAGCATCCACCAAATGTCATACATTTCCTCTGAAGGGTCAACGCCATGTCAAATAATTGTACCAAACATCTGCGCTCCACCCAGGCATTCAACTTCTACACAATGTTGAAATAACCACAAATAATGTAGTTCCTCTTTTTCCTTTTTGCGTTTTGTTTTCTTCTCATTGCTCTCCATATTTATTTTAAATGTTATCCCCCTCCTCATCTTTCCACTTCCTCGTCTATCCTGCCATCACCTTCAGTTCTTTCTCTGTATCCGATACTCCAGCTTTTTTTTCCCAGGCTCTGTTGATGACTTTCTGTCACCATAACCTCTACATCATTGCTGATCTCATTTGCTGCTTGCATTTGCAAGTTTACAGCTTTACGGAACAGATTTTCTTCTGAACTCTTAGTAAAGATGATGTTTCATTAAAGGGCCTTATTTGGCCAGACATAACATATTCATAAAGAAAAATAAAACCTTGAATGTCATTCTCATTCTTCTTTTTTGTGAAAAAAAAGTGAGTTAGGGTGTGAGAAAGTTAGCAGAGATGAGAACATCCAATCTGCTTGGCAGTCTCTTACCAGCTACCCTGTCAGCATGTCGAGCTGCAACAAACACTTTTATTCCAGGAAGCAACATGAGTAACAGCAGAGGCTTGTTGGGTGCAAAGACCTGAACGTCTGTATGCAAACACAGCCAACCACTCCCACAAACATGCAAATATTATGCATACATTATTCATCTCCACATAAGAGATTCATCCATCTGAATGTAACAAGCAAATTCCTGTCAGGCCTCAGTATCCTTGCTCCCCCGTTTCTTTCTTTCTCTACTATACAGTTCTCCGTCTTTCATGGTCTGTCACTTACACAGGAGTAGAAGTATGCACTGCGCCCTTGGTACCCAGCTGCACACAGGAACTTGTCCATCTAATTTGTTCCATGAGGGCCGTGTGGTCTCCGCCTTTTACTTATGTTTCTGCTTCGCAGTTCTGACATCATAAAGGCATGTCAAGTGAAGCAAAAATAAGGTCAGAGAGGGAACGACATCCGTCTGGCGCGACACCAGGGGGTTACCGGCATCCCAAACATCTGTGTGTGTGCTCACATTGTTTCTACTGTGACCTCTCTCTAGTAATGTCCTCATGCTCAATTTAACCGACTCGGGCAGTTCTGCAGGACCCCCATCCATCCACACATTAAAAGCTCCCTGCTTAGCTGCAAAGTTATATTCATAAAGTGTTAAAACACAAAAGAAACCAGGACATCAACCAGTGTATAGCACACACACACACACACACACACACACACACACACACACACACACACACACACACACACACACACACACACACACACACACACACACACTCTCTGAGGTTTCAAACACCTCCACTGTCACTCCAGACAGTTAGATCTGCTGTGGACAACCAGCCGAAACCACATCCTGAAGCTCACGCTGTGCATCTGGCATATATGCAACAACAACATCTGCAACAGAATGTGCTGGCAGGAGCGCAGTGAATATGTGCTATTCTTTACACCTACACTCTGCAGAAAGTGAGAGATTTATGTGACGCTACGTACACATCTCCTTCCTGCGGCGACTTAAAATGTAATTCTTGTTCACAAATCACTGATTATCTTTTTCTGATTATCGCTCAGTCTCACTTCACCTCCTTTGTCTGATCTGTTAAATGTCGGCCTCGCAGTTGAGTCACACCATGGTGGTCAGCGCGGTACCAACACAGTGAAGTCAGCCAGTACCAGACGATGATACAGACGCCTTTGTTCTCTCTAAGTATCACTCTTCTTTCTCTCCCACAATTTTCAACTGTTCAATTCATGGACTTTATTTGCATTGGAGCTGCAGGTAAGGGCACACGTGATATTATGAATGCAAAACATAAATGTTAAATACACGACAAGCAGATTATCATGCAATTTAAGAGACGTTTGCATTTGCACTCTGTCAAACATTCTCTTCCTGCTTCTGTGGCCTCCGAAGAGCAATTTTTAACAACATACGGTTTCGATTTATCGCAAGAAATATCGAGATGACATTGCTTTAGATGTCCATCAATTGCAAAAAAAGACAGAGATGGAGTTGCTTGCAAATAAATCACACTCTTCCAGAATGTGCTTTTTGTGGGCTGTGCAGCAAGTCCTGTTTTTGAATGGTATTATCTACAATACGAGCAAGGAGGTAAAGATAAAAAAGGATGGAAGATAATCAACAGATATATCTGTCCAAGCTAATGTTTTCTAACACCACAACCACAAATCCTGTACAAGGTCAGGTTTTTCATTGATTCAACCCTATACTGCATTCTGAGACCTTATTTAGTACTTTATCCTTGCATGGGAAAAACCTGAGAACATTTTAGGGTTAGCTCTCAGGTTTAACAGTTTCACAAGTGTGTGTTTGTTTGTGTGTGTGGTCTGTGTGCCACAGGAAGCTGAGTGAAACGCTGCCCAGACCTGAGCAGGAGGGGAGGACTATCACAGGAAGAAGCTCTTTGTTGCCCTGTTCACCATGATGTCATGTCGGTCCCTCTCTGTCCAGCCACCTTATTATCATCCTGAACCACCCTCTCTGTCCACATATTCATCATTATCGAAATAATAACAGCATAATCCTGGCTGTAACATCTGCTAGTACTCTCAAAACAAACATCTGTGACGTACACCTTTTACCAGGCAACACTCAACTATTTTTTGGCTGCTGCGAGGGTCACCTGTTAAACCACTTAATGAAGGGTCATAAATTCAAAATTAGTCATAGACAATAAAGAGAGATCTTATCAGCAGTATCTGTGCTAGCGGAGCTGTATCCCGATGCGCCATGTGTGCTGTGTTGGCAATAACATTTTAATCTAACTTGACCGTAACATTGTATCTGTGTATAGCAGGAAAGGTACATGTGTTTAAGGTTGATTTAGACATACATTCAGTGTGTGACATGACGTTCACAGTACATTTACATAAAGCTTTAAGAAAAAAAATACACAACTGTGCCTTTATCTTTGTCTTTATGTCGTTGTAAATATTACTGCTATAAAAAGCAACCCGACAAAGGGCAGGAACAATGTGTAAATACAAACCAAGGTGGTCAAACCGGTTCATGACCTCAGAGTTTGTGAGCTGTGAGTTGTTGCTAGAGTAACTGTGTCTGTGATTGTAGGCGTGTTCATATGTGAACAACCATGTGTGCGAAGGTTACCAGTGTGACAACCTGCATGCAAAGGGCAAAAATCTTACAAAGGCAGCAGAAGGCCGGGTACATTTCCTGTCTGGGATAGAGTCATGTGCCAAACGTTTCCTGTTCTATAAATATAATAAATATGAAATGTGAAGAGGGGGAAAAAACATTCAATAAACTGAAATTATATAACCCACCAGGCTGTCCGATCAAAGCACCACACACACAGCCCAGGGCACGCTGGGTAATACATGCTGTTTGCTCATCCATAAAGATCCAGGAGGACAGAGCATAGTCCACATGACGCTAGCCATAATGGGGCGCTTCTCCACTTTGACACTGTTTGTTCACTTCTATAAATGTTTTGATGAGGTGAAACATTATGGCAAAGTTATCCTAAATCTCTAAAAGGAAGGATTGCATTTTCTCTCGCTCGGAGGGAACCTCTGCAGTTACATCACAAGTGAGCAAACATTGAGGAAAGTGCTTCCAATGAAAACAAGAGGTCCAACTTATCAAAGTGATGGAACACATGCTTCACTGTACTGTATGTGGATAGATAGCAGTGAACATGTGTGTGTGTGTGTGTGTGTGTGTGTGTGTGTGTGTGTGTGTGTGTGTGTGTGTGTGTGTGTGTGTGTGTGTGTGTGTGTGTGTGTGTGTGTGTGTGTGTGTGTGTGTGTGTGCACAAAAACCCATCTTGGAAATAGGGTTAAAGTGATTCTCAAGCTGTTCTCTCTCGCTGTTCTCCATTTCCTCTTTGTCCTCAAACACACATAAACACACACTCTCTTTATGAAGATGTTTGTTCCACGTCTTGCTCATGTGTCGACATTCCATGTTTTTTGTCCCTGTTATGGCAACATCCCTCAAAAGAAAAAAAATTTACCTAAGTGTGTGTTGTGGTCTTGACTGAGCTGAACTGCGGAGAGAAAGTTGCGGTTTCAGCTTTTACCTCATTTTTTGGAGCATTTTTGACTCACTCATGGGGCAATTTAGTTTGTCCTTTTTTCAATATTTTGTCAGAAAACTCACAGCAAGCCTTTAGAAAAAGCAGTGGCTGTCTGAGATTTATCTTTTTTTTTTTTTTACAATATTTGATCTCTTATTTTATTATCTTCAAATATGTAGCCTCATGCAATTTAAAAATGTCTGACCATATTGTGAATATGTACATGAGATGTATATGTTGAAAAAGTGCATAGTCTAGTATTTAGCTCCTCATACAACAGGAGACAGGGTAAAAGCTTCATAAACTACAGTATTGATTATCCCACAATTAATACACATCAAATATTTATTGGATGTTCCATTAAAGAGATGTGGCAGAGCACAGGAAGCAGGTCTCGGCCATGTATGCATCAAGACATGATAAATGCTGCATTAGTAATCACCTGTATGGCTAACATGGTGGGAAAAAAAATAATTCACATTTTTTTCTGCATCCACTTTACCCCAGCCCACCTTGTCTACTTCTACTTTAGATAATTATCTCCTATATTTCCCAGAATTCCACTCGACAACCCCCAGAGAACAGGCGTGAACTTGTTGCATCCAGCAGAGTTATGTATACTCTATGTGTGGGTAGAGGCAGCAATAACAATAGAGATAGTAAGAGCCAAAGAGCAGAATATTTCCACTCAAGAAAAAATGAGTCACACTCCTACACAAAACACGGCAAGCTTTGTGGTGCGTTGTCGATGGAGAAATGGGTATATCTGCTACTTTTTTGTTTATTTATACGATATATATGAAACTTCTGGTAGAAACTGGGAAGCCAATGAAAAGCCCTTGTTCTTTAATACTGCTGAAAATGTCTCAGCAAGAAATAATTAATCTATACTGGAACCTGCATGAATAAGACACAACATCCAAATTGGTCCCAAAAAAAATGGGTTCAGGAAAATTTGAAACTGGAACTCTAAATACTGTTTTGACAGATAAAGAGTAATATGGAAGCCTGTGAAATTGGGAAGGAGGTGCAACCAAGATGGCTTGATAACACTGAAAAACATTTAAGCAAGACTAAGAGTACACAGTCATGTTATAGCAACATGTGAGGCTGTACTTTGGCACGGTAGTGCTTTGAATAAATGTGAATGCCAGCATGCTAACATGCTGTAGGTCAACAGGTACAATGCTCACCATCTTAGTTTTGCCTGTAAATATGCTGACATTTGATAATCAGCCCAAAGTACAGCTGAGGTTGATGGGAATGGCATTAGTTTTGCAAGTATTTGGTCATAAAACAAAGTGTTGGACAAAATGTTGAGCTGATGGTGCTAGATGGAAATCCAAGGAACCACCAAAAGTATTGCAGTTCATCTTGTGGGAAACATAAATCCATAAATTCAAACCAAATTTCAAAGCAATCAGTCCAGCATAAAACACAAATATCAACATGCTGGTGGCATGTCCGTACATTTCATTCTCTGGGGACCATGAATGTCTGCACCAAATTGAAATATTTAAGTCTGGACCAAAGAAACAGACATCGATTGCATAGCAAAAAAAAGCTAACCCTGACTGTCTGTACATTCTTTGGGGTCTAATGTTGCAGGCTGAATGAAAACATAAAGAAAACACAACTATTGCTTTAAAAATCAAAGTGAATCACCTCTAAGAGAACCGATAAATATGAGAGTATGTCACAAATAGCCCTTCAGCTATTTGTAACTGAATTTATTCACAGATGTTCTCTTCCTATGCCTTGCTTCTTTCCCGTCAGAAGAACCAAGTGAGGAAACGAGAAGCTGGTTTCCCCCTCGTGTATTTTACTCTCCCCTCCTTTAAGGCTAATAAAAGTGGACGCCATTATGTCATGGCTCCGTCCTTTCAGAGGTCCAGAGGGAGGAGCCATCAAAGCAAGTGTTTTTGTTTGTGTGGAAGTGGGAGAGAAGGTTTGTGTGCGAGAATCTACACGATATTATTCATACTGGCATTCCCATCAGCAGACAGGTGGGGGATCGTACCTGTGTTGTGTGTTTGACAGTCATTAGCAAGTTACTCAATTTTGTCAGCACTGACGTCAGCAGCTCCCCCAGTTGCTTAGACTGGCTGTGGCATCGCATGATGGGGCAACACCACCCCAACCGCCTGCATGTTCGGAGCCAACACAAATTGCTTGTATAGACAAATACCTTATGCCTGTTATCTCATGTTATCTTGTATCATGCATGGCCACTTGTAGTTACTGATCAGTTGGCATGTTATGTTTGTACGAATCTAAACATCCTCTTGAGAGCGCAATAGGGCCACACAAAATAAATAAAAAATATAGCCATGATAACATTGTTTTCAAACAACAGATTATATCAGGGCTCTTTGCAATCTGTACCTGGGACTCTTTACAGCCCCATTGCACTTTGGGAGAGCCCAAATGACTGGATAGCACCATATTTAGGTACATATCACGTAAGGCTTTTCTCTACGGATTCCATTTACACTTCAGCACAATAATGAGTTCATTCTGGAACGACGTCAGATAATTTCAAGTTATTACCACATTTGAGCTTTTTGACCAGCAACAAGCCCATTAAATGACTATCTTTGCAAATAACCTTTACTTTCATTATAAGTCAACTAATTAATCGTTTTGTTCCTTGTCAACTCAATTTCTTTAGACAATTAGTTGTGTTTTATTTATTTTTCATGGTGAATGACTTATTTCCAAGAATCTTGTGAGCACATATCTGGGAAACACAAAATTTAAAGTGATGCTTTTGTGTGATTCTTTGTGGAGAAACTCAGTTTTCCAGATATGTCGATAAATTAAACTAATTGATTGGTCAACAAAATCAGTATTGAATCAGTGTCCGAGTGTTAGTTGCCGCGAATTTTTTTAAATCCCTAGTCAGCTGATTATTTTGTTCTTAATTAATCTCAGAGTCTATTGGATGTCAAAAAAACAGCAAAAACACATCCATCCCAGTTTCCAAGAGAGTCCAAGGTGACATTTTCAATTGTCAACACATTGGGCAACACATTTTGGGCATTTTGCATGAAGTACTACGGAAATGATTAAACAATTATCTGCAGATGCAAATTAATTCACTTTGTCAAAAATTGATTGACTCATTTTTGCAGCTCTAAATTCTACTGTAATTTTTATTCACAGGATACGTAATGCTATATCTACAGTACATGCTGTTAAGCAAGGTCCTTGATTCCTTAAATAGATCCCTTTATTGGCCAAAAACAAATAAATATAGCACTGCAAAAAGGGTCACAGTCCTAACAAAGTCTTCCAAAACCAACAAGTCTGGTTTTCAATCGGATGACATTATCAAAATATGTTTGAGAATGTGATGAGTAAGGGTAAAAAAGTCAAACAAGAGCTGCCATCTTCCCATCATCATCATCGTCGTCATCATCATCATGTCTCACCTCAGGTACCTGGGAAAAAACTAACTCTTCACTACTGAAGTGATTTTACCACAGAGATATCTATTAACATACTGGTTGCACTGTATGGAGCATTTCCCTGGACTGAATTATACACCAAATGTGACAGAAGTGATTTTTACTCTCACAACCACAACCTCCCAAAACAAGACAGCCCAAAAGCAAAAGCCAGCAGACATCGGAGTGAAATTCAGTCTCGTAGCCCAAACTAAATAACCCGGCTCTGCTACAGCAATTCAAGAAAGGCATCGGCATGCAGCAATGCAGTTTTTTCCTCCGTTACTCTCATTCACTCCGACAGCCGATGACGTTTGTTCGCCTGGCTTGGAATCTGTGACTGCTGCAAGCAAGAGTTGTGAATGGGGCGGGACGGACGGACGGACGGAAACAAACACACACAAACACACACACACACAAACACACTCACACACACACACACACCAACACTAAGTCCAGGGTCTACTGCACTGATGTTGGTCTTGTATGCAGCTGGATTCAGGTTGTATTTAAACAAAGGAATTCACCCTCACAACCCTTTTCTGCTTACACACATACATCTACAGTATACCAAGCTATTGAACCTGCTCCCTCTCTTATTAGCTCTTATTGAAAAGGCAGATTCCAACAGATCTCACTGAAACAGACACCCATGCCGTGACCCCCAGTTTCCTCAGCTGACAAAGATCATGCAGACAGCAGAGCGTTGAAGATTGGTTAACAGTATTGCAGACGTCAGACGATACTCAGATGACCGAGCAGGAGATCGGGTGTTTCATTTCACTGCATACTCACTCATCATCCATAAAGTATCTTCCGCAGAGACCGGAGAGCAGCTCCACAGGAAGATGGAGCTCGGATGGCACTAGCCCACTCAGTTTGTTATGTAACAATCAATTTGATTAAATAGCTTATGGGCTGCATCTAACTGGTAGTGCATAATACCATTTGGCTTTATGTAAGAGAGTGGTCACTTAACGAGATGGTTCAATATGATGAGAGCTGCTTCGTTTTTCTGTGGAAATCCATATGAGTTATATTTTCCACTCTGTAATTAACGTGAAATAGCATATTGGTTGTAAATCCTCTTTGATCTTAATGTTTTAAATGAGTACCAGCTGGTTTTAATCTCCCATCTATAGGTTATCTAATCAATGAGGAGTGTTCACAAAGTAAAATCCAGTTCTGTACCATCAGATGTGCCTGACACAGAAGGGCCAGAGCGATGAAAGTTGGCACACGGCCTTTGCAGCTCCTGGCCTGGGGATATCAAATCACTTTTTATTTCTACGCTTCGCTGCGACTCACACTGTTTTACTGCTTTGGAAGGTGTGAGGACGCTGGCATAAAACACGGCAGAGATCGTAGTGGAAATTCGGCCTTGCTGCTGTGCATCCCTGGGAGTGTTTGGAAAGAGGACGCATGCCTCTCGCTTCAGCTCTGGCTTAAGATGCACCCGCATAAACAAACAGGAATAAACACTCTTTCTTCGCTCCATTCACATCCCCTCACTGTTGCTATGTGAACCTAAAGTGAGCTTCTGTGTACACTGTCCTCTGGCATACATATGAGCGAGAAGCAGGAGAGTTAGCAGCAGCACATCAGGACCTCTTTGGCACTGGGCCCTGTAAGATAATATCTCTAATGAGTCACACAGTTGAAGGACACACACAACTCACAACAACCTGTGACATGTTTTAATGTGTGCAGTGCAACACATTTGAACTCAACTGTTGATCTGCATTTATAGGACCATTGATCAAGCAGCAGAGAAAGTCGGGCTTCAGCTTTAACTCAAAGAACCTTCTCATCCCTTTATGTGAAATTGTAAAAGGCCTTTTCTCTCCCACACACAGTCAAGGCAGGGATGAGCACCAATGGAGCAGCTGGGACAAGCACGATCTGTCATGGGTCATTAACTGCTCTTATTAATTCATGAGGCTAAATTCACAAGCCCAGTTGTGCTCTGTCCTCATAAAACAAAATATCCAGATCGACCCGCAGGTGAACGAATCCTTCGTCAAGGGTTTTGACAGCATGTCAGCTTCCTGTTACACTTCATCACTTCGTTAATTCCCATGACTCTCTCTCTCTCTGCCCTCTCTGCAGAACAGCCCCCTTTTCCTCCTCAGTATGTCATCATGTGAGATGAATACAAGGAGCTGCCAGAGGTGCAGTCTTCTCCCCTACGTCACCCTGCAACAGCACAGAGACTGTTGCTACATGGAACCACGTGCTGCCTGAAACCAAACTTGTGGGTGCACTTGTGAGTGTGAACCACAAAACTGAGTTAGGCCTACCGAGAAGAATTTAGAGTATTTATATTAAAGGGTTTCATAATATATTCTGAAAAGACATAAGTATGACACACATACTTATACTTATGGAAGTTAAATGCTGGTGGATTTTTTTTTCTTTAACCCACCTGTTCCTAAAACAGGTTTAGGGACCCCCAGAAGACTTTAAGGGAAACAATCATGTTGCATGATGACAGACTGCATGATGTTTACCTGCAGGCCTGCCTCCTTGCCTTCGCACGATCCTACCTTCCTAGAAAAGAGCTATTATTAACACAATATACCTTTACATTCCAGACTGTCAGACTGTCTGGCCTTCTCAGACCCACCGTTTCTGATCACCCGTCTCTCTGTGCAGCCCCATACATCGATTTCAACACCAGACACATCATCACATCACCGTTCAAATGCCAGCCAGCCTACACTCATGTATTCTCTGTGTGCAAAGAGTTATTCCCTGCTTCACTCTGTTCCTCAGCATGTATAATTTTGCGAAAGAGCGCATTCATTTGCAGACAGAGAAGGCGGATGTGGGCGACAGACCCCCCTTGCATATGTGGGAAAACGTATAGAATCTGTCAAAATCATTGGGGATAAATAATGATCCATGAGATTGATTTTGAGATTAGAATGCATCACCTGACGAATTATTTTAAATGAGATGTGTCTCATTGCGTAAGAATAATTTTCTGTGGCATATCTGTAGGATTTACCTGCAGCTGTATTGAGCCCTACAGTCCGCAGACAGCTACCTACTGCCGTCATTACGATTATTCCCACCTTTTTCTGCACAACTGTCACACAGCCAGGCCTACTAAGTAATTGCAGCTTTTGTATGTGCCAACTTACCCTCTCTCGCTTTTAGCAGTACAGTGTTGGCTACTATGTTCTCCAGCTCCATCAAAAAAAATATCGTAAATGCAGAGGTTTTTCGGTTCACAATCTTCTGCAGCAAAAAGAACGTCCTTCAGCTCGTATGCTGTGTATATTTTCTTCACTCCTTGTCGGTATCCGAGCAAATTTCACTCATATCAAAGTCGTAATGGATAACACAGGATGTCATAGATTTGCTTGCAATGTAAACTGGACATGGTTCTTGTTGTGGGCTGGAAGTGCGGCGCTGCATTTCTACTCCAATCCCCCCAAAACCATTCCATGCGTAATTTCGCTGCAGGAATGTCTCCGATGCAGAGAATACTCAAGTTGGAGGCACCAATGTATGCGAGCCGGCTCCTTAACAGCGGTACGGTACACCAGGACACTGCTCGCTTTACATTTCAACAGCAGGGGGTTGTGGAGCGCTTGAGAGAGTACATCAAGCGAGACCCCCTCCCCTGTTGGTGCGTAATCAAAATGGGTTGGGCTTCTCTGGAACAGCTGCGTCAAGGCAGAGAGAGAATCAACTCCACCCGAAGTAAAGCGAAATTGTCAGCAAAATAAAAGCATATATCAGTATTGCTTTTCTGGTAGTGCCCCGTGTTGCAGTATAGCCAGAACAATAATAATGCGAAAAATAAATAGCACCAACCCGAATAGAGGTCTAACCATCCAAATAATAACACCTTCAGTGCGGAGGTTTTTTGTCACACATTTATATAACTAGACATAGCTGCATGTCTGTGAAATCCTTGTCGTAAAGCCACACAAATGCTTGTTCTCTTCATCTTGGTTTTAACTGCAGTTGTCTCCATTGTAATGATACAAATGGGAGTCAAATTGGAAAATGATTGTAGTAGTGAATATTGAGTGGGAATAAGGTTGCCCTCTGGTGGTTGAATGTCTACATCATTTACTACACATTATGATGGAGACATTACATTAGGCAACAATGCCCCCTGTTGTTTTGGGGCATCTGTCAAATAATGTTATCCTGTCCTGTGAAGTGTATCTGCACACTACTGAGATTAACAGATGATGCCATGACTGAATTAGTCCATACAGTTGCAAGTCAGTCGGTGTATCTTCTTATCTTGTTGGTAGCACTTGAGAGAATAAGATCCAAACTCTAGGATCCCAAACGTGCTTTTATGTAACCTGCAAAGATAGAATATTGTATGACAAGTTAAAATTTGAGTTGGGAGGCTCACATCTTCGATCATCTCCACAGCACCTAAAAACAGTAGGGTACATGATGTAACCTATTGGTTATTGACAGACTGTAGATTATTACTCAGTAAAAACAGAAATGTGTGAGAAATTATCATGTAATGAATAAAACATCTTGAACATTGAGGGTAATTTGCTACTATTAAACCGTATTTAAATCCTAAAGACTAGTCAGTGGCAGGGCAATAAAGACACGTCGTGTCCCTTGCATGTTTACACTGTTCAATATTTGCCCTCCTGATTATAGTATGCCCCTGTAATGCCTCCTGTAATTTTAAGGACTCTTACTTTGAAGGTTGACCGGTATTCATACTTTAACTACAAACAGCTTGTCAATTTTCTGGAAACGTTTTATTTGTTGTACATGCAGGCTGCTGTAGAGTGGTCCCTGTACAAAAATAAAAAATAAAAAAGACTAGCACATACATTGAATCTCGGCGGAAGGCTATCGCGTGGTGCCATGATAACTCCGTTATAGAGTTCCTAACACTCAGTAGCGCCGATTTGCCGACAGCGTCACCCACTAAAGGGTTTACAGAAGCAATCTGAGAGTGACTGACGTGAGGCTGTTTTAGATTAACTCACTGTATCCTTCCAAACTATTAACATGCGTGTTATTGATTGATGATTCACTTCTCTGGACGCGCTCTTATCTTTAAAAGCAGAACATACGCAGTAGTCTAATGCACTGAAATGACGCCTGTCTACATTGGATCACTTAAATTAATTATGCCCTTATGTGAGACCCGTGCATTATGACATAAATGCACGGGTCTCACGTTTGATTCGTAGACAGGATGGATGTCACATTGCAGCGTGCGACGTGGTCTCCACGTTGGCATTGTAGCGCCATCACACAGGACAAATAGGTCACTGGCTGCAATGGTCCCCAAATGTATTATCGCTTTGAATGCCTCACTAATGCATTACATTCTACAAAACAGAATGGGCAACATGGTCAGATATTGGATGACAAAAAAAAATTCAACGCTCGCCTTCCATAATGAAAAACTAAACTCTTTATTGGAGCATAGCATGTAGTTTGTGTCAATAGCAGGCCCACATATCTCCAAATAAAAAGGCTCAAAATATTACTGACAAAATAGAAAGTGCTGCTGTAAAATAATTGCTAAATTGCAGACAGAGTGATCTTACATAAACCCATGATTTTTTCATTTTGCTGTAAGGATCTGCACAAATGAGAGCAGCATCACACTTCTTTCTCCAAATAATTCAAATGAAATTCATACAGTACACTACAGTATACAGGCCCAGCATGATGCAGCCTTGTAAAAAAACTCAAACTCAACATAAAACTTATCAGTCTGATACAAACTGAGAAAGAGGCTCATGGAATCAAGGTTAGTATTCATCCAAGTTATCAGCTTTGGGGATGGAAAGGCCTCGATCCTTCAGGGCCAGCAATTTGACTTTGTCCGTTTCCTGTTTGGCTTGCTGCTGCAACCGTTGCTCCTCCAGAATCTCTTCTATGGAAACCTGCTGCAGGACTGTGTCGCAGGGCTTATCCACATCCTACAGAGACAGAGATAGCAGTTCATCAGTCACCAGACTTGTGAAAAACTCATCACACATTATGTACATCAGCAAACTGTTCACGCTTTCCTCCCATAACAGCTTCAGATTAACGCTCAACACAGGGACCTTTAACATTCAGAATGTCAATATTTTCATGCTGATATGGAGTTGCCACTGTCAGCCAAATGTAATCATCCAATACCTCACCAGATAGGCCAACATCTGAAAAGACACTACGTATATTAAAAGACACTATATCTGCAAATGCATCAGTCTTCAACTACAAGCCCAGCCTGCATGCCGACTCAATCTCCACTCACAACTCCCCTTTTCCAAACATGAATTAATTAATAATGAGTGATAAATGATTAACGAAATGAAACTGAAATAGCAAATCAAAGCAATTATCTGGCTCCTGCAAACCTCTCCTACCACATAAGACGTGGAGCACTGAGCCTGACAATAGTGTATTGATAATTGTGTCTGTTAAAAATTAAATTGTTATTACAGAATCTGGCGCTATGATGCCCATAACCTCTCTGCAGCTATTATTTGTTGCTTACATGAAATGCTATATTCGCTTCATGCTGTACATCCTCTAACGCTGTAGAGGCTGTGCTGCTGAATAATAAGTTTAAGGGACTAAGACAGAGTCACATTTTGGTGTAGGTTTCAGATATCTTAAAACACTTTGTTTTGTTTATTTTACAGTACATCAACATGGATTAGTAGGTTTTCAAAGTTTTACCTGGCCGCATAAACCACATCTCACCATCTCATTTTCCATGTACCAGTACAGCTTATTCTGCATCCTTGTTTACAAAACAAGTGTTATAATTAATGAGGCTTATCCTGTCACATTAAAAAATAAAAAAGTGCTGATATAGCAAAGCAACCTAGTGACTAACCGTCCGGAAAGCTAAAAAATATATACGTAAGCTTTGTTTAATAAGCTTTGTTCATAAACCATATGTTCACTTGTTGTTTCCAAACAATCTTGTTTGGATCCTTGACCACATGGTTATGAGATAATGCCCTCCAACACCCATTTGAACATTTAATGCTTTGTGTGAATGACATAATTTGCAAATTGAATGTTGTTGAATCACAGTTTATATAATTTAAATTACATACCAAACACACACAAATAAAATGAGGATACTCCCACTTACTATCTCTCCAAGCAGCACCACATTCTCTCCTCTCACAATGAATATTCCTCGAGGGATGTCACCAAATTTCTTCCCCACATGGATGCGCTCAACTGTTTGATGAAAAACTAAATTCGCTGGGGGGAAACAAAAGAAACACGTTAAGGAAATGAAGTGCAGGGTAATACAGAAAGAATAACATCTGAAATAAAAACACCAGATAGTGGGAATAGTGTGGAAATTTGATTGAGCCTCTATGGAATTAGCTCAAATGCTTTGGCTTGTGTTGCACCCTATGAGTAAAAACAAGTGTGCGATAATGAAATGAGACATACCAAACTGATCAATGCTTCTGAGGTAACCGATCAGTGTTCTTCCATCTCGGAGCAACACCAGGTGCTTCTCTGCAAGATACAACCAACATAAGCATGTTTAATCACAACATTATACGGTCACAAATGATCCAGTTTGTATCCGACACGATGCCACATCTTGAAACGATTTTTCCGCAAACCACGAAGGAGCGGACCCTTCGACTTACTGTCGATGTCGTCAATGAGACTTGCTGTCCCTGGTACGTAGTTCATCTTGGGCTGTTTTTTATTTGCTTCGTGTATCTTTATGCAACGTCAAGCCATGAATGTTTGAAAATGTTGTTTCTTTCAAGTGGAGTACAGGAAGCGTCTTTATACACGCCCGGGATCAACTTCCTGTAGTTGATTAACCCTTTGGGCGCTGCAACCCAATTTAACGTCGATTAATTATATTTTTAGGGCCAGTGCTTAAAAAAACCCACTACATAAACGTAACACCAAAATAAAATAGTAGATAATAGATTAAAATAGTAGTTTATATAAACAATAATAGGATATTTAACGACGTGTTTCCTACTGGCTAATAGCGTGGCCCGACGCACGGGTGACACCAAAGATTGTATATAATCGACAGTGACAGATTCGGAACAATTCAACATTTTCTCTTGTGTAGCCATACAATTATCTAAATTATTGTTTTTATCTTTCATCCAAACACACGTAGACCTAGACAATTAGACAGTCAACCGCCTGCATAATCTCATATCTCTATTCAGCATGAGTAAAATGCTCCTCACTCCGTAACGAGGTTCGTGGTGTAAAAAAGCCGCAGAGTGAGAGCTCCTCTTGTTAACCCGTGCCCTTCGTTAAAGCTACAGGACTGGACGGGTTGCCCGATCTTGTTGCCATTCCATAATTTCCCGAGTCCGTTCAGATACCTATACGTCTGTGGAAACTGCAGCATAGTTGTTTACAGTTTGGACCATCAGCTCAGATACGTAACGTTAGTTTTGTTAAAGGTTTGTCTTTTACAATGGCAATTAACAGGACGGCTTAGCTGATGCACCATCATCATCAAATGCAGAAACCCGGCTGGCCCTCGACGAGCAACTCGGAAAATACAAACGGAAACTGGAATAACACCATGGTGAGTGGCGGACACAACTTAGACAACCCACAGCCGTTGTCCGCTGCCGCTTCGCCACTCTTTGAGTGTGCTTCATTGTTTAAAAAACACCTGACGTCGTACAGAAAACAGTGTCACCCAGGTAGCGCTGTGCGTGTTAGCTGGACTGCTAACGGAGCTAGCTGGCATTATGTAATAGTTACCGCTGTACTACTTGTTCAGCCGTCGCCCGACTTTGTCACGTTCATCTGGACGTGACGACACTGCTGATAGTAACGTTGGAGGTGACTGCAGTTGTGTCAGATCGTATATGTTTGAGAAATATGTCTCCTCAAATAGTCAACGTGGCCTGTTTTCGGCTAGCTCTACAGTATTTATCTGCTCTGAGCTAAACTGGTTCAGCAAGCAATGCATTTATTATTGCCATTGTTTACTCGGTTGCTGTATTTTCTGGGAGGATGTTGAAAGCATGTGGTTTACAGATTCCCGTTGGCTTGTACCGAGGACAGCTCATCATTTAAATAGTACTCATGCAACTCAAGGACAGAGATATTCCCTCACATGAACTCTTCTGTGTGATCATCTGTGTTCACAGGACGCTTCTCAGTATCCAGGCTATCCCTCACACTACTGGTATCCACAGTCTCAGTCCACAGGACACTATGCAAATACCTACCCCTCAGGATCAGATGTTCAACCACAGTACAATCAACAGGTACAGCTCATGATGCAACATAACCCGGCCCTCTAAATCTGATTTAGTACAGTAGCACTAAATCTACTCATTATCTTTAAGGCTCTTAAGTGCTTTAACCTTTCCCTCACATTGTCCTCAACGGTCAGCTGCTTTGTCAGAACAGTAACATCACCATGATACATTTACACACAGACAATGGTATGTCTGATCATTCAGAACCTCTTGTGCTTTCCCTGTAGGTAATGCCTGCCGGATATCCAAATGGCCACGGTGTTTACAGCCCAGCGCAGAGTCAATACTCAACAAGTGGTTTCCACCCATCCAACCCTTTCTACTGTGCTGACCCTCAAAGACCGGCTCCAGGTTCTTATACTAACCAGGGCTGTCCTGCAGAGCAGAGCAGCGGGCCGCCTGGGCAGCCACAACACCAACATCATCACTATCCTGGTCCACACTGTCAAGGGGTGAGTTCATTTAAAATGTTGGATTTGCCAAATATAACATGACTATTGATTGTCTTTGACAGGCATTCACACATAAATGTAGAGTGATACAAGTTATAGAACCATTTTTTCTTTTGGAGTACTTTTGGAAATACTACATATATCTGTTTTTCCTCTACACCCAGGGTCCTGGGTATCCTCCTGGGGCGTACCCTCACTACAGTGAAGGTGGTCATGCAATGCCTTCAACTCCCCCATACCCCACTGCCCAGCCTCTCCACCCAAACCCTCAGGCCGATGCTTGGGCGCACTCTGGTGCATATGCCCCCCCACAGCAGCAATGGCAGACAGGTCAGCAGCCTCCACAAAACCACTATGTAAATCCTGTCCGTCCAGCACATCCTCCAGCATGGCCAGGGACTGGAAGTGGTGCTCCTCCACCGTACCAACCCAAGGTATGAGTCTACATCCACTGTATTTCAAAAACTGTGGTTTTTGTGATTCTTCTATGATGCAAAAATAAGTGTATTACTTTTTTTTTTATTGTGTATTACTCAGACATTTATTAGAACAGCAATACACTGATGTGACTTTATAAAACCATATTTAGAGAATTGGATCTCAAAAACCAAAATGTCAAGTCTCACCACAGTATAGTCATAGATTATTTGATTAGGTCAATACAAGTTACACATGGTGTGTTTTGTATAGTATTGAGCTAAGGATCATGAAATATCTTAACAATCTTTTCTTTTATGGTGCTGTAGGAGCAACAGCACCAACGTGCTCCACAAGTGGGACCTAAACCCAGGCCAACCCCATCCTTAAATCCCCCCAATGGAAAGCCTGCTGAAATAAGTTCTCCTCCCCAAATGTACAACAAAACCGGGAGAGGTGATCCTAATCCTTCGCAAGGTGAGCCCTCGGCCCCAGTCCAAGGTCCAGCTCCAGCTCCAGGCCAGGCTGGACCTCATCCCCTGAGTGATAACCGCAGCCTAGCTAAGGTCCAACAGGTCATGGCCAGAATGCTACTGCTCCAGGAGGATGTTGATGAGTTTGTTGGCAAAAAGACGGACAAGAGTTATCGGTGTCTGGAGGAACTGCTGACCAAAGAGCTGCTGGTGCTGGACTCTGTGGAGACTCAGGGACAGGAGAATGTCCGGCAAGCCCGAAAGGATGCTGTACAAAGGATCCAGGCTATTCTGGACCAGCTGGAGAAGAAAGCCTTCTGAACTGGACTCATTTACTGGTTTGTGGGTCGCTACGTCTTGCTGTTTTCTTCTTCCAGATCTTCCATGGACACAGTGAGGGTTAAGTCTTCTCTCTCGCTCTCTCTCTGAGCTGTGTTACCTTAAGGTTTTTTTCCACCACCATGATATAAAATGGCATAAATAAGTGGCATGGACCCGAGGCTAAGGCGGTGCAATTATTTCTAACTGGAATCAACCTTTAAAGCCCAATTATGCTGGTAAAAATGATATGATGGTGTGACAAGTGTAAACTGATGGTTGTACACATTGGTGACTTTTAGCCTCAGTGAGTGACTGTGCAGGCTTCACAACCTGACACTCTTGCTCAGCTTCTCTTTAATGGCATGCCTTTGCCAGCATATTGCACGGCAGAGTCACAGGATGATTAATTTAGTGCCACTTGGCAACTGTTGGTGGTCTATAACCTGTCATTCAGATTCATGCTGTGCTCAGGATTGTGGGTTGGTTTCAGTCTGATCAACATCTTTTTTCATCTCCGTCTGTTTGCACGATATTGTCCTCCCCTCCAATAGAGGCCACACACTTAGTTGCCCATTGTCTCTTACTTCACCATTTCTCTGCAGGAATAGGT
This sequence comes from Taurulus bubalis, assembly GCF_910589615.1. Classification (NCBI taxonomy): domain Eukaryota; kingdom Metazoa; phylum Chordata; class Actinopteri; order Perciformes; family Cottidae; genus Taurulus; species Taurulus bubalis. The sequence goes on along the minus strand of NC_136596.1, from coordinate 15,634,653 downwards.
GCAAAGCTTTCCTTTGTGCTCCGAGTCCTGCATGTAATGTCAAACAAGCACTTGATACAGTCCTAACATCTCAAAGCTCGTAATTGGGCCTAAAGCGATGCAGATTAGTGGAAAAAAAAAAAAACACCTTAAGATTGCTTTCCCTATTATTCCATCTTTTGGATGAAATTTCTTCCTGAGTGCAGATCTAGAATCAGACCTACATATGAATGCCATGTATTTTACTCTAGGAACTACTGTTATGACAGATATATAGGACATAAGGAAGTTTAAGAATTACTTGAAAATATGTTAAATGATGTTCTTTTTATCCATTTTTGAACGCTTGGAATATATATATATATATACATGACAAGCAAGTGAATTGAGTTGTATTTTCAGAAATAAGTGTTCCATCAGTTGCTGTATGTACTTCAACATTTTTAGTAATGTTTTGTGCTTAATGACTATGTTGTTCACAGCACTTGGATCAAGTGTTTAATTTGGACCCGGTTTCTGTTTTCTGTCACAATAATAACCTTGTTATACAAATCCAGATTTGCTCTATAATCTATTTTCATGTTTAGAGCAAGTATTCTTTTTTTTTTTTATCATAAAAAAAAGTGCCATATTTCAGGGGATGGTTTTATATAGTTAGAAAGAAAGAAAAATAATAATAAAATTATGATCACAAGCTTTGCATGGAAAAACAAATCGCCTGTCAATGTGTTAATTTTTCCTGTGCTGTTCACTTTCTGTTTAGTTGGAGAAAAACTGTACAATTCAAGATGTAATGCATGTTTCCAACACAATATGGGAATCTTTGCCTGATAAGTATTTCAATTATTATTAAGTGAGAAAATCGCAGAGAAATAATTAAATGTCAGTATATTTTTTAACCTGTGATCAAATGAATTTTATTTTTTTCTCTCAACTATATTTTTTATACAAATACAGTTTAGAAAGCAAATTTATCCAAGAAAATATTCAGCTCTAAATGGATAGTGGGGACAGATAAAGGAGCATATTTCATTCGTAAAAAGAAAATCTTGTTATAAAATTAAAGAATGAGAAATTGCTTCTTTCTTTTTGTGAAGTGGCAATTGCTGCATGAGTAGACCCTCCCTACATCTGCCAGGCAGCATACAGGTCTTTAAATAGACAGCTATTTTTGATGCAAAGGCATAATACAGGCCCCTGAGGGCTTGAGGCACATGGGCTGGATGCAATGTGAGGGTCAAATGACCCGACACACCTTAGAGCACCCTGTGTTGATTACATCTGAGGCAAAGAAGCCTGAGACTAAAATCAGTTTGGTACAGTGGTTCCCTACAGCTTGTTGGATTGTTCCTTTATTTTTTCCTTTACTCTGGAAGACATGTCGGTAAACTAGGTAGCTATACTGCCGCAATCTTTTTTGTTTTTGTTTTAGACTTTTTGCACTGTCTACCTTTTAAAGGACTAGAAGTTGCCTCTTAGAAAACTACTGTCTCACCACAGAAAAAGCAATGTCCTATACAGCCAAGCTTCCTGCTTCCTGGAATGATAAACCTCCTTCGCGCAAAGTGGAAATTGACCTGAGTTCACCTGGCTTAGCAGTGTTTGAGTTGGAAAGACTTTTGTTTACTGGCAAAGCCATCATCAGCCATGCAGATGAAGTGTGGCCAAGGCTTTACATTGGTGACCAGTAAGTAACTCACTTTTTTCTTTTTCACAACTCTCAGAAACTCTAAGACCATAAACCCTGAACCCTCAGGGACTTACTGTTGTCACCTGGTAAACGGTTCAGTGTGCAAGGCTGTGGGGCTTGGAATTTGGAATGCTGTAAATACGAATGGGACAGCACTTTGCTGAAACATATCACGTTACAATGACAATGTCGACCAATTGTGGGTACTTATTATATATTTTGTACTCCCTGAATTGATTTTATATATATATATATATATATATATATATATATATATATATATATATATATATATATATATATACTGTATAGTCTCTGTATGATTGCATGTGTTTTCATGTTCCATCTTTAATCCTTAATGTTTCTGTGTAAGTGTAATTTGGCAGGCTAAGCGCCAATGTGCCGTCCTCTTCGTTTACCTGTTGTCTACGTCTCCTTGCTTCCACTGGTGACTTCATGTTTGACGTCAGGCAGGCCTGAGGCAAAGTCTGCAGAAATTCACACTTACGGAAAGGGTTCATGAAGGCCTTAAAATGTCTGCCAGAGAGAGCCATTAAACACTTAATGATTTGACAGTGGGACAGAACTAAACCCTCAAAGTCTGTGAGTCCGTAAGGGTGGAGATCTGCATTGGGTCTGGTAATAATGAATCATGGCCTTGTAACTCTGTTGCTTTACACATATTATTGTGTTGTGACAGAGAGACTGAACTAAGCGACCTTTTTTACAAATATTGCCCAAGACTAGACTTGGATTTAGTTCAGGTATGAAAGAGGAACTGATCATAAATCAGATATAGTTGCAGAAGGAGTAACCGGAGATCCCACAAGTTGCATTCCACATTGGAGACATGCGTAAACTACAGCTCTGCTATGTGAACATTTACACTGATGCCTTGCCATGAAAGCATATCTCAGATCTCTTGATAAATTCAGCTCACATGCCTGAAAGCACCTTCAAAATATCAATCGATCACTACAGGCAACATGCAACAACACATGCAAATGGCTCATCCAGAAACACCTGCAACATTTGACTATATTTTCTACTGATTGTCAGAGCCTGTCAGTGAATACAGAGCATTGTGCTTTTCAGACACAGTGCAGAGAACCGGGCTGATCTATCCAAGCATCGAGTCACCCACATCCTTAATGCAGCTCACAGTAAACGCGGAGTACAGCCGGACATCTACGAGGGCATGGCGGTCACCTATATGGGCGTAGAGGCTCATGACTCCTGTGGCTTTGACATGAGCGTCAACTTCCAGGCCGCAGCAAACTTTATCCACAGGGCTCTCAGCAGAGGAGGTGAGAGCAGCTGGATTAGCAGATGCATTTAAAGGCAGTCGGTTTTTAAATTAATGTTGCAATGTTTCTCTGATTCTCAGGCAAAGTGTTGGTGCACTGTCATGTAGGAGTGAGCCGCTCCGCCACCCTTGTCCTGGCATACCTGATGCTAAAGCAGAACCTGACCCTCGTGGAGGCTGTTTGTGCTGTGAAAGATAACCGGGGCGTCATCCCTAATCGAGGTTTCCTCCGACAGCTCATCAAACTGGATGGCCAGCTATTCCGCACACAGTGAAAACTGCCTTGCATTACTGGCTAGATTTAGGTCCAAAACATAAGAATACATATGACAAAAGATAGCTCAAGTATATTGCATATTGTTTAAAATATAATAATAAAATACATGGATTTCTGGAGTTTTTGGAAAGGGACTCACAGCATCTGATCATTTCCTGCATCATGTATTAATTGCCTTTAACTTTTAGTTAAAACATATTTATATTCTGTCAATTTGTACATGTTCAATGGATTTACGTTTCATATAAAAAATGAGAATCTGATGCAGCTTTTGTTGAATTTCTGGCATTCATTTGTCACATTAGTGCTACTTACATATACAATCATTTATTTGTTTTCTTTTGTATGATACAGAGTCTGTGGTAGAGACTAATCATCACTAACATGTTTTCGTACATGTTGCTGAAAAACACCATCGCAGCTTGGCTCGTGCTATCAACCTGTAGTCGCAGTTTGATGCAATGGTTAGACACAGTAATCATTACATAGAACAAATGCTGGGGCAGAGCAAATACAAGGTTGGGATGAAGAATAAACAAAGCCAAAGTTCAGTTCAATTTTTATAAAAAGGGACACCTCCCCCTGTCCAGCCTGTGCTTTGCTGTCTGTGCTTCCACCAGTAAAAGGTATGTGGGTAAAATAATTGAGAGAGCTTATTGTTTTAGCAGTATGTTTTTCACATACAAGTTCCCTCTGGCAACTACGTTTGATGTCTTGAGTTGGAGATACAACTATGCACACCAGAATTGAAAAATCCTTTAACATCTGTCGAGAGTTACCATTGTTAATGTAATTTGTTTAGAAACTCTTCTTAGCCTCTTTTTTGAGGTTCAATGCATATAATGTTGTAATTTCATTTATTTAAAATTAGACCCTCTATAAACTTAAAGTATTTCTCAATAACATGAGTTTTAGTCAATCAAAAAAAAACATTTTTAAGTATAATTTATTCAGAGTGTAACACTCAATACTTCTGCTGATTTGCTTCATGAAGACTGTGTGGGTGGAGTTTGATCAGATTTTACTAACAGTAACCAAAGAGCCCTACTCATCAGAATCTGAATGAAGGCACAGAGAAAAAGAAATGTATCTAAAACAACCAAAACGGCACAAATGCTGGCAGAAAATTGTATGTTTATGTAGTCCATCATTCATAGCAAGAGGGCTAAGAAAGTTGTTGATCAGGGCCTTTAAACCATGTTGTTGCTTCTCGATCAATTAGTGCATGAGTATCCAATAGCAAACATTGTGAAACCCAAATGAACTATACTGCCCTTTTGAACTTTTGTCTTAGTTCACAATGATGCGTGCGGCCGTGAGTTTGTGGATCTTATCAGCAGTGATCTGTGTGGGGACAGGCCATCTCCCTGGTCATGGTCATCATGATCATGATAAAGATCAAGACACTGCACTCGATGGTCGTGCCAACAGCCTCTCAGTGGTGACTTCAGAAAACAAAGAGTTTGCCTACCGTCTCTACATGAAATTAGCAGCCCATGCTGACTCCCAAGGCAAGAATATATTCTTCTCCCCATTCAGTGTCTCTGTCGCCTTGGCTGCCTTGTCCGTAGGAGCACGGGGGGAGACCCACCGTCAGCTTTTCAGTGGTCTGGGTTTCAACAACTCCTTACTGACGCAGACAGATGTAGATCAGGCCTTCGAGATGCTCCTCAAAACCACAAATGACACATCTCTGGAAGACATCAGTGAAGGGACCGCTGTATTTGTGGACAACCACTTCAAGGCACAGCCTGAGTTCCTGGAGACCTTGAAGCAGTCCTACTTTGCAGATGGGTTCAACCTTGACTTCACCCAAACCACAGATAGCGCCAATACCATTAATAAGTATGTGGAGGAGAAGACCCACGGGAAGATAGACAAGCTGGTCGACAGCCTGGATCCAAACACAGTCATGTATCTCATCAGCTACATCTACTACAAAGGTAAAAGGTCATGTGAGATGTGGTTGGTTTGTTGGCTCATTTTGAGGTCACACCTTTAAGATTCATGTCAGTGGTATTTTTTTTCTGCTCATTGTCAAACAGGAAAGTGGGCGACTCCATTTGATTCCAAACTCACCAAGGAGGACATCTTCATGGTGGATGAGAACACCAAGGTTCAGAGTTGCACCATTTATTCAGAATGTTTTTTTTGAGTCACAGTAATAATGCTAAGTCTAGCATGACCTCACGTTTAAACTGTCATTTTCAGGTTGCAGTCCAGATGATGAATATGGAGGAGCGTTTTGATACCTATTACGACAGGGCGATTAACACATCAGTCCTCCACCTGCCCTTCAACAGCTCTTATTCCATGCTGCTGTTGTTGCCTGCCGACATGTCAACACTGGAGGGTGCCATTTCTCCTGCCTATGTCACCAAATGGTTGAAATGGATGAAGTCCAGGTCAGAAGAATATAAAATCTTTCTGAGATTTTTTGTTTCTTAAATGGAAGATTTGACACTGTATAAACAACTCAGCTTTGTCTTGTCAGGTCAGTTATTACTGTCAGATAAATTACAATATGTCTATTTCACATTTGTTTAGGACACATGACGTATATATTCCAAAGTTCTCCATCAAGACTTCCTACAACCTGAATGATGTGCTGACTGAAATGGGAATGACAGACATGTTTGGTGATCGTGCAAATTTGAGTGGCATTTCAGATGGGCACAAACTGGCAGTCTCAGATGTAAGGACAGATAACCTATTTTATTTCACACATATTTTCTCCTTCCCTATATTCCATCCATCGCTCATCTCACTTATCCTCCATTGTGCCTTAGGTTGTTCACCAAGCTACCCTGGATGTCGATGAGGCCGGAGCCACTGCTGCAGCTGTCACAGGCATTGGTATCACACTTCTGTCCTTCCGCCAAATACCTGTCTTGAAGTTCAATCATCCATTTATGGTTGTCATCACTGAACGCAACACAGAAAAAATACTTTTCATGGGCAAGATTATTAACCCAAACCTCTGATGTAATATACATTTTGTGTTTGCTCAAGCATCGCTGTGAGTCACATATAAAATACTCAGAAAAACCTCTTTCTTTGGTCTCTTTCTTTGTGATTGAGTGTGTACCAATCCGTTTGAGTGAATGCCTATGAGTGTTCGTTTTTATACCACAGGGTAAAATAATGATGGGATAAAATATGATCGAAGGCATTAGTAATTTGGTATTTAACCTGACAGATATTTTTTCTAACAAATACAAATAAAAACAGTAACTTTGTATAGCATTTATTGAATGGTGTGTGTGTAATTTATAACAAGATGGGACTTACAATAATGTAAGTTTTCTCAATCAATGAGAAGAGGGACTCCATTTAAGTACTTCATTGAGCAGAGTTGAATTATTCCAATAAATGTATATATTTATTTGTCTTCATCCGGTTGTATCGGAGCAACCAACTGCAGTCTTCTCATCCGACTGTAGGTGGCAGTCACATGCCTCGTGAAGCCTGTTCTGCTGGAATTAACGATTTCCAAGAAGAAGTTTGTTGCATTTTGATTGGACGGCTATAAATTCGCCTCAGTCATGGCCGCAACAACAGGAGAAGCATCGCAAGGAAGCCCGTATTTTAACAAAGAGAAAATGAAAGGCAGCCCCGAGGAGGAGGCCAAGCTAGAAAGGCAGCATTTCTGGAGAATAATCGATGCTTTTAGATTTTACAGGTATATTGACGTACATTTAAATACAGTACAAGCCAGGTAACGACAGTTTGTGTCAATAAACGATGTCGTTAGCAAGTGACAATAGCTATGGACAGATAGGTTTGGAGGGAAAACTGCTAATTAACTGAGATGATTCAAATTGTTTTAAACATTGATTAGTGCTTCCTACAGTCAAGTAAACTTGCATTTTATCGGCTTCCGGTAGCATGTATGTCCTGCTTTTCTGACTTTAGCTCCACTCATGTCATAGCACCTCCAGTTAAAACAAACATAAGTGAGAAATATTGTGTGTAGGTTCGCAATCGCACGTAAAAGGTAACCATGAGATTAAATGATATATGATCATTTGGACCAGCGTGTTAGACCCACACTGCATCAATACACCGTCTTGTACCCAATTGCTGATCAGATTCATGACTTGTGTTACCCTGAGGGACACCATAAAACAGTGTGTGAACCCTTTCTCTGACTGGTGTCTTGTCTTCATGTCAGGGTCCATGTCCAGGAGCAGGTCAAGGGTGCTGAATGTCAGTTTTTGAGCCTCCCGCAGCGACACCAGGATTTGCTGCCAGATGTTTTGTCCAATCTGGCCCGGATCAGCCAGTGTGCGGACCACAACCAGGAGATCCTGCAGGCCGTTGTTCACAACAGCCTCTACATGTTTGAGAACATTGAATACGGCGAGAGGGTAAGGCTTGGCTTACGCAAAGTGGTCTACTGTACATAAACAGTCTGCATATGAAAACTTTTTGTAGTGTTGCATCTTAGTTTTTTGTTATTTACTCAAGGAATTTAGGTAGAGGTTTTGTGTTTTCATTCAACTTCCAGGAAGATCCGCGGAAGGTGCACCCATCAACTACGTTTGACATGGATAAGCTCAAGTCCACCATAAAGCAGTTTGTCAGAGATTGGAGCGAGACGGGCCGGGCAGAGAGAGACACCTGCTACCAGCCCATCATCGAAGAGATCCAAAGACTATTCCCAAATGACCAATAGTAGGAAGCACATATGCTCACTCACACAGACTAACACACAGACACCTGTATGCATGCTAAGACAGTGAGATATTCAATGTGCTATGGTTTCAGAACATCTTGTGAAAATTCTGATGATGTCACTTACTCCACGTTTTCCATGTGATATGTGCATTTTGTATATTTTATTATGTCAGTGATGTGTCTAAGGTGAGGGTGCTGATTCCGGGTGCTGGGCTTGGCCGTCTAGCCTGGGAAATAGCACGGCTGGGCTATATTTGCCAGGGCAACGAATGGAGCTTCTTCATGCTCTTCTCTTCAAACTTTGTTCTCAATAGGTACAGCATATTTACTGCCACTAACACTCCTGGAACTTTTCCTCCCTTACACAACACTTAGGAACTATCACCTTGTATGCATACATTCTACACAGGTCTCTGCTTGCATGATGTGTAGCTGTCTATTAATCACACTTAATTATACGTCATAAATCTATAACTGTTTCAATAATCACAAATGTAACCAGAACACATCATTCACATTTAGTTTTTTGGCAATCAATTCTGACCTTTTACTTACCCTTTGCTAAATACCACCTGTCCTCATAAATTTGTACTGCTTCATTCAGGTGTGAAACGGTGAACTCTCTGACCCTGTACCCCTGGATCCACCAGTTTAGCAATAACAAGAAATCCTCTGACCAAACACGACCAATCATATTCCCCGACGTCAACCCTCAGAGCTTACCTTTAGATGCAGACTTCTCCATGGTAGCAGGAGACTTTGTGGAAGTCTACAGTGAATCAGGTCAGTTGAAGCTGTTTGGATCTTTCACAATTGACAGAAATAACTTTTGTCCCCATAAAATATCCTTTCAGGCAGAGCTTACTCCAAAATTGTATATTGCTTTCAGCAAGCTCCACAAAACAATTGTTCTTCTTCCAGCGGCCTTGCATTTACTTTCGCCAAAGACTGAAAGTACAGTTAATGATGAATTATTAATCGTTGGTGAATTTTGCTCCTTAGAAACATTAATGATCATGTAATAATATATTGTCTGTTTGGGTCAGATTCCTGGGACTGTGTGGCTACCTGCTTCTTTATTGACACAGCTCATAATGTCATTGAGTATGTGGAGACTATCTGGAAGATTCTTAAACCTGGTGGAGTGTGGATCAACCTGGGTGAGTCGGCTTACTTTGTTAATGCTTCGATCCGCTATTCTTTAAGTTAAATCTGCTATAAGATCTGCTATCAGACTATATTTTATTCACAAAGTGATCACATCTATGTTTGAACTGTTCTCAGCACATACAAGAAAATATCACAACTCAACAAACGGATGTCTTAAGAGTAATATATTCATCAATGTTGCTGTTTCTTTTAAAGTGTTGTAGGGTGATTTTTTTATTTATTTTTTATTTTTTCTTATTCATTAGAAAGTACAATAGTATGAAAAAGGGCTGACGTTTTTGGTCTCGGTACACTTATCTCAAAGTTTAAATGAAATGTTCCTTCAGGTCCACTGCTATACCACTTTGAGAACATGGCCAATGAACTGTCCGTTGAACTTAGCTATGAAGAAATTAGGTCAGCGATTGTTAACATTGGCTTCTATTTCGAGGTAAGCCAAGGACTTTAATTCACATTTATGGCTTACCATCATTTTTGTCTTCAGAAATCTAGTTTCAGTAGTAAAACCGTATTTGTATTTTTCCTGCAGGTGGAGAAACCGTCAGTTCAGACCACCTACACAGAGAACGACCGCTCTATGTTGAGATACATTTACGACTGTGTCTTCTTTGTGGCACGAAAACCAGACCTGTACTTTAACAGTCAAGAAGAAGAAGAAGATGACCAACAACAGAGTTCTCCACCAGCTGCAAAGTCATCACGACGAGAAGGTACCGACAGCCTGACGTGACAGGAAATCCTTTGACAAAAACAGTGAACTCAGAGGCGAAGATCAGAGTGACAAAAAGAAAACAGAAAATGGACACGGAAAGAACATATCAGTGGACATACATTTTATATTTCGTCATCTATATTTTTGATGATACGTATCATGGAGAAATGTGCTAAACTCTTTAGGCCCTGTGTGATGTGTAACACCAGGAAAAACATCTGTACATAGTCTACATCTCTTGATACCTGGGGTTTGAGAAGAGTCGGTTACCCTTGGTTGCTATTTTGTTTCAGTGTTTTGTGTCGGCTGCAAGCCATGAACAGTATATTTCTTTTTACTGGTCCTGTCTGCCTAACTGCCTGTTATTCTCATCTCCATTGACTTTCTGTATGTGTGTGTGTGTGCGTGTGTGCGTGTGTGTGTGTGTGTGCGCGTGTGGCGTGAACATTAGCTTTTGAAATCTATTTATTTTTTAAAAACATGTTGCCAATAACTATTTCTACTCATTTGCATTAAACATTGGTCAACACTGAAAATGTAGGTTTTTCATGAATACATTGTCTTTAAAGTTGCAGATGACTTTCATCAACTTCTGGTTTCTAATCACATTTTGGAATAAAGCCAAACATTAAAACATTTTTATCTGCAGAGTGTTATTCATGACAGCCCTTTAACGTCGTTCAAGGACAAATTTAAATGTGTTGTCATTAATGAAAAAGCGACAATGTTTTGTGTGAGCTACATGCTTCATCAATTAGGAGGTAAATTGCAGACGTAAAAAAACGATGTAGCAGTGAATGAAGTCACAAAACTCAGTCATTTGTGTTATTTATTAGGTTACACCTGTGCTTTTCACCCTGTGAATTGTCAAACATGTTTCAAGTGAAAAAGGTCTTTTGACATAAGAAAAAGATTAAATGTATATCAGGCAACAACCTTGCAGTCTTAAAAGTAAAGCCAATGTGGAACTGCCCTAAACTTGCATTCTTTCCAATGACCAGCTGGGGTGGGAGGGACAACTCTGGTTACAACAAGAAGTGTGATTGTATAAAAGTCCTTATTTTAATCATCTAAAAGTTATTTTCCTTCCGCCACTCATGGATAAGCTTGAGATGGAAGGCTAGGAGGCGAGGTAAAGGAAACTTAAGTGTGCTCGATCTAGTCGCCCATGGATGCAGAAGATGGCTTGAAGATTTGGGTCAAACTTGTTTTGCTTCAGCTCCCTGACTTGGATCATGTCAGGTGGTGGTTAAAGTAGCCTGTGGAGAGAAGGTACATCCTGAAAACCCATGAAAAAAATGCATGGTGGGTGTTGTTTATGCTAATTCCAGTAAAGTGTGGACATTTCACGTTTGATGAATTGCCTATAAATAAAACCAATATTTCCCCTCCACAATTGTATTCATATGTAGAAGAAAATGAAGACGTTCATGTAGGGAAATCTAAAAAAAGACTCCCTTAAATATTTTATTGTTGTGATCAGTCATTTTTTTTTCTGAGCTTAAAAGGTGGAACCGAGGACAATAACATGGTCTGGATGAAACGAGAGCATGGATCAGAGCGAATGTACCGCCACAGGAAGAGAGGCAGCTGTGGGCGGGGCCAGACAGCGGGGCTCTCTGATTGGTTATCCGGACTGCCCCGTAATAATTGTACTACCGGTGCTGAAACTGTTGAACGCATCCTTGCACAACGTCGGCAGTGAAAAGCAGTTTTAGTTACAGTATCAGTCCCACGTGTTTTTTACTTACTTCTGTAAACCAGCGTGCTCACATTCATGGCGAAGAGACGTGCCGAGGACACTCTGCTGCACAGCTCTCCCTCCAAAAGATGTTACCGCTCTCTTAGCAGTGATGACCTGCCGCTGGGAAGCATGGCTCCCACCGGGGATGTGAGCCCGCCGTCCCTCCTGGCCCTGATGGGCTGCAGAAAGAGGCCGCACCACTTTGAAGACCCACAGAAACAAGAAGACGCACCGCTTTATCGCAAGCCCGCTAACTGCGACACAAGGAAGCATGCAGCTAGTATTTTGCCCTTACAGACTTCTGGAGGTTTCCAGGGCCGTCGCGGCTCCAGCACGCTCACGAGCTCGAAGAAACGACCTCGAGAGGACTGCGCGGGTTTAGAGACTGTGATTCCTAAAGCTAATGATAAAGTAAGTTCTCGACGACGTAGCAGAAGATTTACTGTGTGCAGCTCATTTCAGAGAAAGTGAGTCAGTGTAATTGTAGTAAATGTCCACTAGATGTCACCCGTACACACAATATAGCTTGCTGTTTCACGACCTGTCAACAACTCACTCTGTGGGTCAAATATTGCTTTGATTATGTCCACACATTGTACAGTGTAACATGTTATTGTAGGCTGCTTTGCACATTTCTCCTGGGTTCAATCCTCCTCCTCTCTCTCTCTCTCTCTCGGATTACTCTCAGGCTGGTGAGGACAATACTGAAGACTGCACATACAACTCCTTCCAGTACTGGAGGGCGCCCTTACCTGAACTTAACCTTTCACTGCTCAAAGATGCGAACCATTCCCAAAGTAAAGAAGAGCCAAAAGTCAAAGACTCCGCTTCCGATGCCATGGAAACCTGAAGATTACAGGTGCAAGCGAGTCTGCTCTACTCTGTCCTTACACGAGCAGTCAAACGTGATGATGAAAATGTGATGCTTTTCTTCCGATAGAGACATTAAAAGCACATTAACGTTTTCCTTGAAATGAGAAGAGATGCAACAACCTGATGTTGCACACTGCAATAGTAGACTCGTCAGTGATGTATGCTGTAAGTGAAGCTCATGCAGGTCTGAGATCTTGACGATTTCCCTGAAGCTACACTGAGATCTGCACTGCAGCGTACTGTTCTTACAGTGGGGACTAAAACTGCGGTGACATTTTAGTCAACCTCAAGTCAGACAGTCTGGTGTACAATTGTGACTAATACATTTTTCTTTAGTGATAAATCTCTACCCTGCAAACCTAGTATTTTATTAATATATCATGTTAATGTAATTAGTTGTGAAAAGCAGGGTCTGCACATTACAGTTTATTTCATAATCACTCTATATCTGATGTTGTTTTGTGTAACTGGTTCAGAAATTGTTGTCGTATCTACATGGCATGACTGTGTTGAAAGTGTTGGATACATTCGATAGAACACTAATAAAGGCTTTAGTGTATGCTGTATTAGAACTTGTATTACATGTTATTGATGCAACTCATTGCCAGTCAGAGCTTATTGTCCCAACTGCTTTTTTATTGACAATAGAAGTTTTCTATACTCTTGTGTGATTTTATTATTGTTTTCTTAAATATTTCCCCCCATGCATTTGTCAGTTTGATCAACAGTAAAATTTAACAAACCAGAGGGTTACATTTTCAAAGGCACCCTTAAAATAAATACAGTATGTAAGAAGCCATGCATTCTAAAGTTGTAGAGAAAGTTATTGTAGCAAACCACATGCGCATTACACAATTAGTAAATACACATTTAACAGACAACACACAAGTAAAAGCATCAAAAAGGTAACGCTCATACCTGCTGCAGTCCATGCAAGGTGAGAAATGCTCAGGAACAGTCATGTTTGTTCGCTGTACAATTGTGTTAGAAAAATGTACTCGACACCTTGAGGTAAAATCATAGAGCAGGACATTTATTCTTCGAAGAAGGAACAGAGTCAGAATCACAACATGATATGTCAATTGCGTATCCTGGACTGCTCAATGAATGAGCAGAGAGTTACCTCTTAAATACATTAATGAAACAATCACAGAAGCTCTCATGACGTCTTCAGATTGGCTTGCATCAGTATGGTCATATGATTACAAGGAACACCACGTTCTTCACACAGAGACATGTAGGCATCCACAGTCTCAAGACTATCAGAAGGTCACTGTTAAAGCATACGTATGTTTTAACAGGAGAGGAGGTCAAATGAGAAGCCACATGCCTTTACACAGTATATGATTAATAATATAACTGTGAAACAGTACTTGATTAAGAGTAAATACGTTTTTCTTCTAACAAATTGGTTGCATTCTTTAAATGAAAATGATTCCTTGACTGTCCTGAGAAGAGCATAGACAGACAGATGTGATCCAGCTGTTGGTCAGTTGCTCAATGGCATCCACACCCTGCTGTTTTCAGGTCTGTGCCAATTTACTACGTACAATGGAATCAGGAATTATTCAGACTTCTTCGCAGACTTTGTGTTGTAGATGTAATTATTTTTGTCAATCAATCTTAACTCGATAACCTATAATGACTAAGTGAAAACATGTTTTCAGAACCTTTTGCAAATGTATTAAGGTTTAAAGTTCATTTGTTGTTTTTGTACAACACATGGTTGCACAACAAAATGCAGGTCAAACAAGAAAACTAACAAACAAAATGGCCAGTGCATTCCTGTGGTGTATGTTTCAAATTTGCATCCGGAGGAATGTAAAGAGATTAAAATTTAAAAACTGAAATCTTTCATTTACATAAGCATTAATTTAGTACTTTGTAGAAGCCTCTTTTACAGCTTGGAGTCTTCTTGGGTAAGTCTCTGCAATCTTTGCCACCTTGAATTGGGAAGATTCATTCTGGCACATTTGAGGTTGCGTGCACTCTGGAGCAGGTTTTCTTCATGGACCTCTCTGTACTTTGCTGTATTCATCCTTCCCTCAATTCTGACCAGTCTGTCTGTCCCGGCTGCTGAGACCAACCATGCTTCACCACAGGCACGGTATAAGCCAGGTGATGAGCAATCCCTGGTGTTTTGTCACACCAGGGGTCCTGTTTTTTTAAATGAAGTTTGTCAAACGCTGCTTGTCATGCCTTTTACTCAAGATTGGCATCCGTCCAGCAACTATACCATGAAGGCCTGATTGAAGGAGGGCGGCTGAGATTGTTATCCTCACAGCAGGTTCTGCCATCTCTGCAGAGGATGTCCGAAGCTCTCCTAAAGTGACTGTTGGGTTCTTGGTCACCTCCGTGACTCTTGCTCAGTTTGGCCGGACAGCAAACTCCAGGAAGAGTCCTTGTGGTTCAAAATTTCTTCCATTTCACAATTATTGAGGCTGTTGTGTTCATGGGAACATGCAACGCTTTGGAAAAGGTTTTATACCCTTGCCCTGATTCAAGGTTAGAAAGTAAGGGATGAAGGTTTCTTATCGGCAACCAATTCGTGGCCTTCGATTGCCATCAGGGGCAAGCACTTTGAACAGATCAAAAGTAAGAACAAAAATCAGCCAAATGTGCACCACAAATTAAACATTTTTATATTTGTTGCATTAGTGATATTTAAATATAGCAAAGCAACCAGGACAAACTTGACCATAAACTGGAGTGAGACAGCAAAGGGTCTGAATGTTTTTATTTTTTTATATATATATACTGTATATAAAAATCAAAAACTAAAATCTCTTTATTTTTTATATACATATATATATATATATATATATATATATATATATATATATATATATATATATATATATACACTCAATAACCCCAAATGACATATTCAAAGAATGTTTTTAGAATTATTTTATATATATATATATATATATATATATATATATATATATATATATATATATATATATATATGAAATCGCTCAAAAACATTCATTCATATATATATATGCAAAATAATTCTAAAAACATTTTTTTGAATATGTAATTAGGGGTTATTGAGTGTAGATTGATGGGTAAAATGGCAATTTTATCCATTTAAAAATAAATCTACAACACAATAAAATGTGCAAAACGTGAAGGGGTCTGAATACTGTATCATATATTTGCAGGTGCTGTGTGTGAGTGTGTGTGACGATAAGACACATATTTTGAAAATCTATATCATCCTTCTTGCCTGCTTTCACCAGGGACCACGTCTCCCTGTCTGCAGATCAGGACCATGATGGGGACACCACGCTCCCTCGTGTCCTCGCTGCAGCCCTAAGGGGAAGAGTCCTGCCTGCGTTTGAAGGAGGAGGCCATGGACTCCTCGGGGCGTCTGGCTCTCCCTGCCCTTTGGACCTGCGGCTGATAAAAGGCCCGTCAGTCCTTCAGGGGACTAAATGAAGAGGTGGGATTCGCCTCGAGATACATGTGGACTCACACACGTTTGTAACTGCTGTGTGCAGCCATGGTGAGTTATGGAGAACCACATCTTATATCCACTAATGAGTCCAACTTGTTTCCAGCGGGGTGTGCAAATTCATGCTATTTATGATGGTTATAAAACTATTTATTAAACGTGACTTATTAGCTGTCGTTTGCAAATAGCTAATGTTCGCTAAGTTTGGACGTGATTTCAGTTGGCTGAAGTAAATATGGAACCAAGTTATCTATTTGATTTTTCGTCTCCAGCTTACACTTTCGATAAATAATGTTATTTCTACAGCATAACGTTACATTTAACGCTACAGAGCCTAGCTTTAATGGATGTTAATCAGCTAACGTTTCTTAGCTTACATAACGTTTATAATTCCGTCAAGGTTTAGCTAAAAATACCGGTACTGTTACCTGGCACCTTTTCAGACTAAACATATTGTATGTTTTATTTTCAGCTCTTCATCTGATGGCAGTCACAATGTTACTGCCAGATAATGATGACGTCAAAGTAAAAATAAGTTAGTGCCTGGCATCAAGTCATAAAAAACAACGACTGTGTGAAGCAAACAAGTTAGACAAAATCTTACATTATGTTTCTTTTGAAAATAGTAACAAATTCAGAAAACTGATGCAATACTTTGTCTCAATAAATGTTAAGGCTGCTAATAATGTGTCTCATGTTGAACGATTGTAGAACTACTTATAGGAATATATATATTCCCATATAGTACAGGATCCCTAAAGTAGTACTTTTAGGTGATTCATGTTTTGTTAGTCTAGTGGCAATTCTAAAATTGCACCTGCAGCACATGAAACATTTATGAGGTTTCTTGTCATTAAACTGATATATATATATATATATATATATATATATATATATATATATATATATATATATATATATATATAATGTACACAAACACAGCGAACTACATCAGCTACCCTTAAGATGTTTATTGTTAACACAGACTGACAAGGAGGCAGCACACCAGCTCCCTCCCAGCATGTTTACTAATCTCAGGAAGGGGATGTGTGTATGTTTCCTACCAACAATGCTGTACTTAGTAAGGCCATTGTTAAATTGTTCTGTGAAACGGACTGTGGGAGCAGGACAGACCTTGAAAGACCAGGCGAAGCATGAAGAAAAGTCTTCTGTGAAAAGAGTGCAGCTCATGTTTTTATGAAAGGGAGGGACCTACAATTAGTTGACGGTGGGTCCAGCATGTCGGCTGCTGCCGGCGCTGGAATGAGCTTCACCGAAAAGGTCCCTGATTACACTTTTTCAGCAATAGTGTGTTTTCTTTCTGGCGATTGAGTTTGACAATGCAGTTGAGAAGCTAGTGATTAGTGCCTCCAGGATCTGTGTGCTGTAAGTACATATGTTTTCTTCTTGTTCCAGTCACGTACATCTTGGATTGAGGAATCCTTCTCCAAAAGAGAGTGTGTGAAGTTTATTCCTTCATCTCGGGACCTACACAGGTAAACTGGAATCTGATTGCATTGATGAGTTTACAGAAAAGTACAGTTTTTTATGATTCTCAAAAGAAATACAAGATTATGTGTTTAGATAGTACATAGTTGGATATTATCAGCAGTGGTTGGAAACAACATATTTCTCAGAGCAAAACTATTTGGCACTCAGCCCTTCCCTCCAGGAATAGAGACCGTGTGCATACTTTGATAACGTGTTGTTTCCTGTTTCTTACAGATGTATTCCCGTATGTCAAGTATGCCAAAACTTGATAAGGTATAATCTATATATTGTGTGTTTATGTGCGTCTTTACACAATCCACAAACCCTCTACATTTTCCTCCTACACCCCAACCCCTATTCCAATGAAAATGTTGTTTTACTTTTTCATCATTTCCCCTTTTTGCCAGATTTAATATTATTGCAAATGTAAAAAAGAACAACTTGTTTAATTTGTCACAAACTGCCCCAAAGAAGGTGATAATGCCCATGTCTTTTATTTTGTTGCTATCCTATATAAAGAAAATAAACATAATGTATGAAGGTTTGTGTTATGAACAGTGTAGGAGATTTATGAATGGATGAGAGACGTGTAGGAGTTGTTGTGGGCTGTAAAATGATAAACACAACCAAACATAGACCCAAGGATAAAGGGAGCTGAAGAGGAAGGGATTGAGACAGGAAGGGGGACAAATTGCAGCAGCCTGACTTAAATAGGCCAGGTTGAGGCCTGTCAGGTATCTGTGAATGTTACCCAACAACACTGTGATTTTAGGGTGCTCCACAAGCAAATACCTACTTTTGATAGCTCAAAAAAGTGATAAAGTGTAAGTGAATGATGATCAGGCACAACAAATAGAAGTTACTCTGAATTTCTGCCAACTCTCTCTACCTGCCATACTCAATTACAAAAACTTTCAATTGATAGATGTAGTTGTGGCCGCCTGATTGGGGAGCACTCTTGGCAAGAGTCCCTTCCCCCCATATCCCTCTATCCTGGTCCTGGACAGGACATGGAAGAGGACTGGTCCATCGAGCTCCACACCAAAGCCAGTCCCACCAATGCCTATGGGACCATAGACTTTCAGGACACTGCCACACGCGTATGCCGGGCCAAGGTCTGTGAGTCTATTAACTCTACAGTATACTGTATGTGTTTCTTAGACAAATAATACATTTAATTACTCCCAAAATGAAGGTACAGTACATGTTTGTCCAGGGTTGAATAAGACAGGGATTTGTATTATGATTGCTGTACAAACAAGCTTCCGCATGATATGATCTGAGATAGTATCTACTTCACTGAACAGTCACACAGTACCTGAGAAAGGCAGAAATAGCTTCTCAGCCCCTAAAAGATCCACGTGTTTCCCCCTCCAGTATGTTCGTTTGGCTGTGGACTCCAAGCCAGAGGTGCTGTTCCAACTGATGTTGAGGGAGTGGCAGATGGAGAGACCCAAGCTGCTACTGACGGTCCAGGGGGGCTCAGAAAACTTCACCCTGCCCCTTAAAGTCAAGCAGGCCTTCAGCAAAGGACTGATCACTGCCGCACTCAGCACAGGAGCATGGATACTCACTGATGGCATTAATACAGGTAGGTTGTTATATGTTGTTGTAAGATCTGCGTATGTGGGTCACTATCACTTATTACTCCTGAACAGCACTGGATCTCAGGCACAATGCGACTCAGTTTATTCATTGTTGGTCCTGGTGTGAAACAGTTAAAGAACCCCTTGGTTCGTCATGCCTCTATGATGTTCAGTCAATTTCTGTATGCAATGCAGTTGTAAAAATTCTTCCTGAAAATGTTCTTGGGCTTTCTAAACACAAGTAGGTCGGTTCATTGGTAAGGATTTCTGTCCATTCACTCTGTGTCTCTGTGTCTAACCTGTGAGTCGAAGCGGTAGGCTGTGTCCATCTGTTTGCAGTTGCACAAAGAGGACTTTGGAAAGGGTGTTTGTTGCCTGTCTTATGGGAGCTGGATTCTTTATTTATACTCTTCAATTCTTTATTTGCTGTGCTGTGTGTGAGATAGTTGCTGTGCTGTGTGTGAGAAGCTGCTCTTTACATACTCTAGGTGTGTCTAAGTATGTGGGCGAGGCAGTGAAAACATTTGGGGGCCACAACCTGAGGAAGAGAAACACAGTAGGCATCACACCATGGGGAGTCATTGACAACAACATGGACCTCATAGGCAGAGATGTGAGCACTGGAATCTTATGTATTGTTGAATGATATTTCATCAGTTTGACACTGAATACGTGTAAGTATGGTTCTTGACTCTTGATGTGACTTTCACTCACCATGGCTCAGGTGTTCAGGCCCTACCAGCCACTGGGGAACCCTTTGAGCAAGAGGGCCTGTCTTAATAGTTTCCACTCCCACTTTCTGTTGGTGGATGATGGTACGCTGGGAAAACATGGCTGCCAACAAGGCCTCAGGAGGAAGCTGGAGAAACACATCCATCTACAGAAGATACACCCTCGTGAGTCAGTGTGTGTGTACTTTTGTGCAATACTTACAGGAAGAGAGAAAAGCTCAAGGGCTCAATGTGACTGATGTATCACCCTCGCCTCCATTCTTCTTAGGACTGAACCAAGGAGTGCCTTTAGTGTGTGTGGTGGTGGAGGGAGGCCCTGCCACTGTGTCCACAGTGTTGGACTATGTTAGCAATGTGCCCCCTGTACCAGTGTTTGTGTTCGAGGGATCGGGCAGGGCTGCCGACCTGCTCGCCTTCTTACACAAGCAGACTTCTATTGACAGGTATGCCCGTCCCTTACTGAATCTACAGAAGAAGGTCTAAGGGATCTACCTTATTGTGTAAACTCAATGTTTGGTTTGATAATGTTGTGACATGTAGCAGCTGTGTAATGAGCAGACATGTCACAAATATATGTACACCTTCACTGCTTTTCTTTGCAGGCAGTTGGATGATGACATTAAAGAGGACTTCCTTGTCAGGATTGGAGATGTGTTTGGAGTAGAGACAGCAGAAGCGTCTCAGCTCTGCAGTCTCCTTCTGCAGTGTATGGATCACAGAGAGTCTGTAAGTGAGACACTATTTGGGAATGTTTATGTTGTGATTCAAGACATGGACTACTCACTACTTCCAATATGTCTTTTAATACCAGATTACCATCTTTGACTCTGAGTCAGAGGACCAAACGGCACCTGATGCAGCCATTTTGACAACTAGTCTCAAGGGTATTTATATTTATCCTCTTATTTGTGACAATAGACATTTTTCACTGCAGACATTTGACATGTCATAGCAGGAAAACTACATAATACTAATAATTGATAACAGTAATAACTGCTGCATTCTTTGTCGGTTTACAAGTTCCAGGCTTGTTATTGTGCAGGCAGAATTCCTGGTACACTTAAATGGAAGAATAATTAATGATGGAAATGCAATGTCAAAATGTCAACTGGAAGAAAGGTTTGTTATATATTGTTGAAGTATATCTACGTTCCGATGTATGTTTTTTGTTCTGTATGATGAACAGGCACCAAGGCCAGTCCTGCAGAGCAGCTGAGTATGGCCCTCGCCTGGGACAGGGCTGACATAGCACAGAAAGATGTCCTGGTGTACGGACAGCATTGGAAGGTGACTCACTACTGCATGTGGTGGTGTAATTAAACGTTGTATTGCACATTATATTGTCCATTCTAACAATCCTTAACAGTAGTTGTCTAGTACAAATGATTATATGCTGCATGCAGGTGGGTTCCTTGGAGCAGGCCATGCTGGATGCTCTGGTGATGGACCGAGTCAGTTTTGTCAAATTGCTGATTGACAACGGTATGACTATGAGCCGCTTCCTTACCGTGGATCGCCTGGAGGAGCTCTATAACACGGTTATTATAATATCTTTAAGAATCTACTTCTAATCTTTGCGACTCTCCAGCTCCTTCAGAATTTATTATTTACATATCGTATTGGTCATGAATAGAAATAAAGCATTAAAATAAAAAACAACAACATATAAAAATGTTTTTGAGAAAATACTTTCACCCCACAGTACTTGCTGTACTGTTTACTCTTTTGTAGTATACAAACAGTTCTTTTGTTTGTGACTCTTGAAGCACAAACTCCAAAACTGTGGCTTTGATTGAAATCACAATAATGCACTGTAAGTGTTTTGCACCAATAATATATTTGTTTCCTGGTCAATTGCTGCAGGGTATTTCCCCAGTTGTTGTTTTAGGATGTTTTGAGATCATAAGACTCTTTGTCATCAGTATATTCACACATGGCTTTCTCCACAGTGCCTTTATCTTTTGTGTATCAATGCCTGTTTATTTATTCATAACTCTGGGATAATAAGTCCCCCTAAGAAATAAGCTAAGGGTCCTAGGGATGCTACTGTGTACGCAATATGCAACTGTGTTAAAAAGTAACCAGTAGATCTTTTCTTTTGCTCTGATTTGATAGTTGTCCCGTTTATTACTCTAAATAATAAGTCAAGTTTCTTTCAACAGCCACAGGGGCAGACGGACCATTTCCTGCACCACCTCGTTGAAGATGCAAAACAGGTGACTAGTGAGAATGAGAACGCCTATGATCATATGGATATCAAAACACACACAAAGACATTATTGGCTTTACTTTTTTATTTATTTAGTCTTAGTCCTGTGTCAAATCTCCTTGTTAGTGTTATGTATATTTAGTCAACTTCATCCTGTTCTTTACAGTCAAGTTTTAGTTGACATCAGTCTGGACATTTAAAAGCAGTAATAGTAGAAGTAATACTAGCTCTTCACTAGATATTGATTTGAGCTGCATTTATGTGCAATATACAATAGATATAACTGTAGAAGTCATATATACAATTATATAGTATATATGTATTTACTGTATCTGTATCTCTCTTTGTGCGTGTGCGAGTAGACTTCTCTTCCCATAGGTTACCGTCTCTCTCTAATTGACATGGGCCTGGTGATAGAGTACCTCATAGGAGGAGCGTACCGCAGCACCTACACACGGAAACACTTCCGAGCTGTCTACAGCATCCTGCAGGGCAAAGTAGATAGAACTATTTATTTCTTTATCCACTGTGTTTTGATGTCCTTGATTAATGTTGTTTGATTTTATTATTCATAGTTCATTAATTGTAATTATGCTTAAGCTTTCTTACAAATAATGCACTCTCCTCGTTATTGTTTCGGTGTGAGTATAGGAGGGGAGATGGGACCGTTCCACCTCCTTGTCTAAACAGAGAGGGAGATTGATACCAAACTCTACGAGGCACAGGACTCCCCAGGACTTGCATTTCTTTAGAACAGCTCAGCCCTACAAACCCAAGGTTGGTGGGGATGTTTTTCAGTATTTTCAGTCATTCAAACACTTTACTCATAATTTAAACTATTCCAAAATAAATACATTATTTTGAGAACGTCTGTAGTTCTGTATTAACATGCTATTAGTTCTAGTAGGCACATTTTGGGTATCTAAGGCAGCCATAACATCTTAAAAAAAGAACTTTGTACAAACATTATTTTTTCATTATATTCCCCTACGTAACTTTTTTCATCTTAGGTGCAGGATACGTCACCTGAGAGCAGTCGAGAGATCATGTCGAGCCCTGACCTCGGTGACGCTCCACTGCTGGTTCCCTTCAACTTCAACGACCTGTTTGTGTGGGCCATACTTCATCAGCGTCAGCAGATGGCACTGTTCCTGTGGCAGCATGGCGAGGAGGCGCTGGCACGTGCAGCAGTGGCTTGTAAGCTTTACCGCTCCATGGCCTTAGAGGCACGGCAGAGCAGTATGGACGACAACATTTCAGAGCGATTCAAGACACATTCACTGTGAGTGTATGTGTGTTTTGTCGATTACAACATAATAACAGTTGTAGTAGCATGATTAAAAGACCCAAACAGTAATTGTTACCATTTAAATTACGGTCTAGTCTTGTGTAATGTGAGTTTGTGTATTAAAAGATCCTTAAATGGTGCATATTACAAGATCCGCCGTCTTTGTGTCTTAGTGAGTTTGGTCAGCTGGCGGTGGACTTGTTAGACTGTGCATTTCGCCAGAATGAGCAGATGGCCATGAAGCTGTTGACTTCAGAGATGGAGGTATGGAGCCACTTCACCTGTCTGCAGATGGCTATCTCCTCATGCCATCGGCCATTCGTCTCACACTCCAGCACTCAGACCCTCCTCACAGATGTCTGGACCGGTCCGCTCAACATGAGAAAAAACTCCTTTGTGAAGGTACACATTGTGAACATCACAAGAGTCAGATTAACCAGAGAAAATGTATATTATGTTGAAATTCATACACCTCTTAAGTCTCTAATTGTCAGTGTCATAACAAAGATTTTCTTGTCTTAGTGGTATATTTTATCACTATAAAAATAAATAAACAATACATAAACATAAATCTCAGTGGGTCCATCACTTTTAGCATTTATTTGACATTACAATGACTAATTGTAATATTGCTTTACAATCTTATGTTGGAGACATGGTTTGATGTTTCTGGATAGCTGTACAAGCTTACATGCTACACTTGTTATCTCTTTCTTTCAGATCATTTTGAGCCTTCTTCTGCCCCCTGCCATCTTGCTACTGGAGTTTAAAAGCAAAGCTGAAATGTGCCATGTACCACAGTCTCATGAGGCAATACTGTTTGGACTTGAGTCTGTGAAGTCTGCACCAGCCGGCGAGGTAACTGATTACATGGTAAAATGCCAGTAGCACTTATCCAGTACTGTTTTCAAAACTGTAACCCAAATCTTAATAACTTAAGTATTGTACCTCTTACCTTCCATTCTCCTCTCCTCTCCTCTCTTCTCACAGGACAGTCAAAATGCAGAGCGAGGCCTGTCGTTTCATGACAGTTGTTTTGAGCACGTGTCAGAAACTGTATCCTCTACCACCGTGCAGTGTCTTTCCTGGATCACAAGACTCTATGACTTCTACACAGCTCCTGTTGTCAAGTTTTGGTTTCACACAGTAGGTTGTAATACTGTGAAAACAGGATTTCCTCCTTGTTTGATGCAGCATGAGTGGTATTTGTTGTATATTGTTCTCTGTTGGATTTTATTTTTTACTGTCTCTGTTTCCATTTTAGATGTCCTACTTGGCCTTTCTGATGTTATTCTCCTACGTCGTCCTGGTGGAGATGCAGGATCAACCCAGTGTTCAGGAGTGGCTGGTCATCGCGTACATTTCGTCCACCGCAGTGGAGAAAACCAGAGAGGTGAGAGAGCGAGCAGAGAGACATGTTCTCTTCTTTACTTCTATTATCTTCATTGTAATTCTGTAACTATTTAGATGCATTGGTTCTACTGAGGGTATTTCATGTCATATTGAAGACCAAATGCAAGTAATTAGTACATAATATAATGCATAAGAATCTTGTTTGATAGCCAATACAGCCTAATACTACTTAACAATAGAATATCCAAATATGTAACTCTTAATTAGGTACTCATGTCTGAGCCGAGGAAACTGAGCCAGAAGCTAAAGATTTGGTTCTCAGAGTACTGGAACATATCAGAAATCCTTGCCATCCTCCTCTTCCTGGCTGGATTGACACTGCGTTGGCATGCTAATCCCTACCGGACGGCAGGACGGATCAGTTACTGTCTGGACATCATCTTCTGGTTCGTCAGGCTGCTGGATCTGCTGGCAGTCAACCAGCATGCTGGCCCTTACCTTACCATGATCACTAAGATGGTGGGTAAAGACTGCAAACTACTTGTTGGAGAGGAGGAAAGTGGAGATGTGGTTTTCTTTTAGTCACCCCTCTCTTCTCTCTCTTTCTGCTCAGACCAGAAACATGTTCTTCATAGTGGTGATGATGGCAATAGTGCTGCTGAGCTTTGGCGTGTCCAGGAAGGCCATCCTGTCACCAGACGAGGACCCATCCTGGAGTCTAGCTCGAGACATAGTCTTCCAGCCCTACTGGATGATCTACGGAGAGGTCTACGCAACAGAGATAGATCGTTAGTGATTCAAGAGAAAACACTTATTAACCAGTTTTGATTTAAAGCAGTAGAAATAAACTCTGATGACTTTTGTGTAGCCTTAAGTTTCTTAGTTGAGGTGCTTAATGTCAGATTTCTGTGCCGTTAACTTGATGATCAGATGATGATCAGATGCACATACAGATCAGGTGACGTTGAACTTAAGTGAATCATGCAACTTAACTAAAATTCAGTTAATTCAATAATTTTCACCTATTTTCAAGTGATACTTTCTTAAATTATTTTGATAACTAATGCAGCAATTGATGCTGCACATATAATACATACAATGAAGATGCGAAAGGCTGTAAAGCAGTAAAGCAGTAAGTTAGTTTGTAAATCAATTCCAAATTAATACTTTTTCAGTTTTTTATGTCGGTCTTATATGACAAATCATACCCTCAATAAAAATGTGAAATCATACATTCAGGAGGGAAAAAATGGTCTGAATTCAGACCATTAAGCATCTGTGACATTGGTTACAACACGTTAAAGACCTGTGACAGTTTGCATTGTATTCCCACTAGTAATGTTGGTATGGTTTGGATTGTTGTCTGTTCTGTGTGTGTTTGGGTTTCTTAACAGCATGTGACGACGGTCATCCGTGTCCTCCCGCTTCCTTTCTGACGGCATTCCTCCAGGCTGTCTATATGTTTTTCCAGTATATCATCATGGTCAACATTCTTATTGCATTTTTTAAGTAAGCATGTTTATATAGCAAAATGTAATAAATAAATCCATAAAGTAAAAAGTACTTTTGTGTAGATTATCGTTGTCCCCTCAATAACAGCAACATCTACTTTGACATGGCATCAACCTCCAAAAATCTGTGGAAGTACAACCGATATCGCTACATAAGGACCTACCAGGAGATGCCATGGCTGCCTCCGCCGCTTATCCTCCTCAGTCACATGACCTTGGGTTTGAGAGCCATCTACAGGAAATGTATTGGGGATACTGAGCGGGATGAGAGCGGCTCTGGACTTAGTAAGTACTGCTATGTGTATGTGTGTGTGTATGTGTGTGTGTGTGTATATTAAGTCACTTCTCATATCTTGCCTGTCTTTTCCAGAGCTCAACCTGGGCCATGAGGATCGTAAGAGGCTCCATGAGTTTGAGGAGAAATGTGTTCAGGTTTACTTCCACGAGAAGAGTGAAGGTCTCCACAGCAGTCAAATTAACAGGATCAGAGCCACATCTGAGAGGTTTGTTTTCTGTTCTAATTGATTGGTATTCATTAGGAGTGTAGGATCAATGTATGTTATCTGAGAGGATGACCTTCTGGCTCTTGTGTTCCCTCTCAGGCAAATTTACAAGCTACTTTATAGACTTTTAGATTTGTTTAATTTGGGCCCTTGCAGAGGATGATGCTAGTGTTTTGGACATTTTAAGTGAGTTTGGAGATTTGATTCAGATATATCATAGATAAGCTAAATGTATATGACTAGTGATATCATATCGGAAAAATATCTTACTCTGCAATTCTCTTTTCTCATATTTTTTGTAGATTTGATTTACATTGTTGCGCAATCCGGCGAGTGTGTAACTATATTTGTGTCTATATTTACATGTGACACACATATGATATGCTGTCACTGTGTAAAGTGTCCTGTCAGTGGCTTCATATTGTGACATTGGTGTTTATTCCCTTTTTTATGAGCTGTTAGATTTGGTATATGGCACATCAAACATGGACCGTCAATAATAAAAAGGTGAAAAAACGTGTTTGAACATTGGGATTTTTTTGTTTTATTAGAGCGGAGGAGATGTGCATGATGGTGGGGGAGGTCTCAGAGAAGGTCATCTTCATTCATGACAGCCTATCGGAGCTGGACTGTCAACTGGGTCGACTCCAGGACCTGTCGGCTCTGGCCGTGGACACCCTCACTCTGCTCTCTGCTTCTGACAGCCTGCAACAGGAGGAGGCCCGTCTGGCTCAATGCCGACTCATCACAGCGTCCCGGCACATCCTCCCTCACAGCTGGACCCTCCCGCACACAAGTGGAGCAGACTGTGATGTACTTACTGCTACTGTTGGCCATCCTGGTGAGAATTGCCCAGACGTCTCTCGACCTGGGTCTCACGCTTCCTTCTCTCACTTTTACGGAGGTGGAGTTTCTCTCGGTGGTTTTAGGGATCAGACACCTTGTCAGCCCTGTGGACCGTCCCACTGTGGGTCTCCTCTTTCTCCCGGAAGCTTGGAGTCACCACATCATAAACTATGTACATGTGAGCCATACTTGTATCCCAGTCAGGAGAAAACCTCTGTGGAAGAGGAGGAGGAAGAAGAGCAAGCGGAAGAAAGGACACATGAACAGCTGTCCAACATAGACGTATCCACAGCCTCTTCCAATGCTGTCCTTCTGTCTAAGCCTCGAGACATCTCTGAGGGTCTAGTAAATCCTGCCTTTTCTCAGGATGATAGCCGACCAAGTTCTCGGTCCAGACTTTCCGGCCAATGTGAAAGGTCTGTGAAGCCCACCAAATGGGGATGTCTGTCCAGAGGCTGTCCCTGGCTGTCCCAGGCTGGCCACTGCAGATCCCTGTCATCCAGTGTGGAGAATATGACTTTCTCTGGGGCACCCCTGACCCTGATGAAGGGATCATTTCCTTCGCTTAACGAACCGATGAACGAAGAGAGATTGTCTGATGAGAGGAGATTAAGGGACGACAGATCGCTACTGTGCAGCAAGAGTAAAGGTAACGTTGTAGTTTGTAATGCAGGGGTTATTTATTACATATGGATGGTTTAAAACAATAAAATAAGTATTTGGTCATAAATCTTTGTGTTAAGCATGCAATTATTGTCAATCTTTATCTCATTTAGCATGAGAGACATGCATTTGTATAGCCTATTTTTCTCCACATCTGTCCCTGCATATAATATAAAAACAAACTATTAACAAATATTTTCTATTATCATGCAGCCCCATTTTCTAACAAATTGTGTGTTTTTGTTTCCACAGAGTGGTCCAAGTCCTCTGACTTCACTCAAGTCTTAAACAGCAGAGGTAAACGCCATTACAGGAAGACAGTGAAGATACAAGAGAGCATTCCAGATACTGTAAGATGTTCAGAGCTTTCAATTGCGATTTACTTTATTTATGACATTTGAAATTCCTCCATGATGGCTCAGAAATGCGCTGCCTATTGGATGGAGTATACAACCCTACTTATTGTTTTGTTTTATATCCTGTTACTCTTAATTTATTGTGGAAAAAAGGCAACCACGCAGTCCAATCTGTCTGATGGCTGCTGGAGAAGGTACCAGAGATTGAGAGGAGAACCGACATGTTGGTCGGCTTCAACCAGTCTCAGTCAGCTCAGTAAGGACATTACTAGTATTTCAATTAAGCACTTATTAATTATTAGTAATAATGTAAGCATATGTAGGTCACCCAACTGAACCAGAATGCACAGTAGAACAATGATGGAAAATGACCAGGTTGAGGAAGATTTTATCATGTAATCAATCCAGCATATGAATAAATGAAAGGTGACCCGATCAAATGTGCAAAGTATAAGTTACTTACAGTGTATATATTTTTAAAAGTTCTAAATATTCAAAATATCAATATTGTTTCAGATTTTGAACCAATGGATTTGTTGAAAAAGCAAGCGTTTTCCCATCAGGTAAATCTGTGACAAATTGTGGCAACACACTGTTGTAATTGTGGCAACATTAGAAATATTGATGACATATAAGATGTGTTGATTGTATAATATGTCTGTGAAATTTGTCTGAGTATCTTTGCATGTGAATTAAGGATGTGTGGAGCAGCTGGGCCCGATCAATGAGCCGCAGGTCTTCGTAAGTCTGCCTTTCTTTCGGCCTACCATAACACTTTCAAAACACTTAAAGATGTTAATAATTACATCACATATTTTTCTTCATGACTTTGATACAGTTTACAGAGTGGGATTGCCTTTGAAGGTATTTCTGAACATATAGTTTTTGAGCATTTCATAAAGATTATGCCTATATAATTAATTAATTATCGTGAGATTTATTGTTTTTTGTGTTTTGTTTTGCTTGCTTCAGCGAAGAGCTCCTCATTCCAGTCCAATGAAAATTTGTATCCGCACTATTCAGGTATTGAGATATTATGCAGAAAATTAGGATTGATTAATTGTGGCTATCAACATTTTGTTTTACTAGATTTCCCCAAAAAAAAAATTCCTGGATTCATCTATAGTGTGTCTGTTTTTGTGTGTTATTACACCTAATATGTACTTTACAGCTATGGAGAGAAACAATCTGATGAGACTGGCTCAAACCATTCCCTTCACTCCTGTCTCCATTCTGGGTAACCTTTTTGTTTGTTGTCATTATTTCTTGTGATTTACTATTTCTCGTTCCATTCACTTAATCTACTTTTCCCCCCCTTATTCTCTGCAGGAGGTGAAGAGGTGAGCATCTACTCTTTGGAGGAAGTGTCCTCTGATACTGTCCCAGAATGTGGCACAGTCTCCTCCTGGTCGTCACAAGGCCTGTCTGCCATGCTGCAGCCCCTCTCCAGTGAAGAGGGCTCTATGGATGGGGGTCTCCGGCTGGGCTGCAGAGTGCTGTGTACCTGGGCAGAAGGGAACGTGCTCAGACCTGGTCTAGTGTACGTGGTCAAAGCCTTCAGGCCGGAGGTGGTTCGTGCCTGGCAGATGTACTTCAATGGTAGCACGGCCCTGCAGCTCTGTTTAAGAGTAAGTGTACCCAAAAAGGAAAGTGCACAACGGCAAGGAATAACAATTCTCATCAATGAGCAACATTGTTCTTATTTAAATACATTTTCATAATTTTGAACCTCCTGGACCTTTAGCTTTCTCTCGCTTTAACTTTATGGTCAACCTGTGTTGGATTCCCCTGAAGGAGATCCAGCAGCAGAGAGCAGCCCAGAAGATGATGCAAGTGTTCAATGAGGTCAAACCTGATGATATACATCAATCACCAAGGTGTGTGTTTTCTCTTGTCCATCATGTATGTGTGTGTGTGTCTGTGTGCATGTACTAATGGATTTGTCTCCCACCAGGTTTCTAGATGTAGCCCTGGTTTTCTGTCATTCCAATGACCAGTGGCTGACTATTGAGAGGAACATGTCCGGGGACTTCAGGAAGTACAACAACAACACTGGAGAGGAGATCACCCCCTGCTGTTCACTGGAAGAAATGCTGCTAGCGTTCTCCCACTGGACATACGAGTACTCGTGCAGAGAGCTTCTGGTGCTCGATATACAAGGTAGATTATTTTATGATGGTTTGCAGCACGTCTGTGTATCTACTTTTCTGTCTTTTTTTTCAGTATTGATGTGTTCTTTTCCTGACAGGTGTAGGAGAGGAGCTGACTGATCCAACAGTCATTATGGCAGACGCTCAAAGGTACGTTTCAGAAACCTTTTCCCTCTGATTTTAGAACTTCAATTGATCTAAAATACATATTAGTTAAACAGATACAATCTTTTCTGACCCTGTTGCAGTGGTGGAATGGGTGAGATGTTTTTTGGTCCAGATAACCTCGGAGACGCGGCCATCAGCGGTTTCCTGCAGAAACATTCTTGCGGTGGCTGCTGCCGCAGACTGGGCCTAACAGGTCAGACATGTTCAGTGTTACTGTGTGTGTGTGAGAGAAAGGGAGAGAATGTGTGCATATTAACATTGTTAAAATATGTGAAGAATACTTTTTTTTTTCTAAACGAATAATTTATTTGTCCCCCTTAGAGTATACATTGGATTTTTTTATGTCATTGTGGGGGTTTCTTTTGCACGTGTGTATAAGCATTTAATTGTATGTCACCTCTGTGTCGTCACTCTGGAAGCCAACGTTGGCTCTGAGATATATCCACAACAACTTCAAATGAAGACAACACACACCAACAGCCAGCTAATTAAGCCGCGAGTGTTCGTTTATTCTTATAACAACAGTCGTGTTTGAGGCATGGGGGTGGGCCCTGCTTTGTGCGTTGTGCTCCACGGCCTTTGATTACATATTAATCATGTCTTTGTGCTGGCGATGTGCTGCTGAGACATTAGCTTTGATTAGCTATTAATTAACGTCTCTGGGTAGGCACGATACCGGCATCTAGAGGATAACTGCTCGGAAAGAAACTGTGCTCAAAAACAAACAAGCACACAAACACAAACATTCAGACACAGTTGTTTTGATATTTCAAAGGTGCATTGTGTTTGCTCTTCTTCTTCTTGTGTCCTCTCCAAGATTTCTCCAACAAATCAAACCAAATTATTCATGTTGGATGCATGGACTTCCTCCCAGGCCTGTCAGTATTCTCTTTCTTGTGGTAATGACTGTGTTATTGGAGCGACATGTCGCTTACTGATGTTTCTGTTGTTCAGATTTAAGAAAAAGTCCGGACAGCTGCGAGAACAGTAGCGAGGAAGAGCCGACATGGAGGAAAGAAGAACAAGAGGGCGATGAAACCAGGATGTAACCTTTGACCCAGGAAGTAGGGAAAGAACCACACATGCACTTTACACATGACTGGGTGTCCTGTGTCAGCCCTGATTCCTTTGCAGGGGAAACAGGGAGAGAGATGAGTACGATTTTAATGGATTCAATATGTTCAGTAAATACTGTCAGGAGGAGGGGAATTATTATTATAAAATCCTTAAGCTTTGTTGTTTGAATCATAATAATCACAGTAAAATTGAACTGTAACAAGAGCACTGATGCTGCATTTAAAAAGGCTCAGTCAAGACTTTTCTTCTTGAAGAAGCTTAGATCCTTTGACATAAGCAGAAAGCTTCTTCGTGTTTTTCATCAGGGGGTCTTAGCTAGTGTCCTCTTCTTTGCTGTGCTCTGTTGGGGGGGGCATTACTGCGGATGATAAAAACAGGATCAATAAGATGATCAGAAAGGTTGGCTCATGGATTGGCCTTCCCCCGGACTCACGAGAGGTCACTTTGGAAAAGAGATCAAGTGCCAAGTTAAAAACAATTGTTTCTTTTGAAGGCCATCCACTACACTGGTTTTTTAAAGCACTCAGAAGTTCATTCAGTGAGCGATTCAGAAGGTCTTTTTTTCTAGCAGCAGTTAGATTTTTTTAATGAACACCTTTAGTTGTGGTTTTTAGATTTAGCATCTTTCTGATGTCGGTCATGTGTCTTGTTTCATATGGCATTTTCTGATGTTTGTTCTTTGTAATGTGTTTCTTTGTCTGTTGTTGTCTGTATGAGTCTGTTGTTGTCTGTATGACCTTTGGTGACAAATGAGTTTCCGCACTGGGAATTAATAAAGTTTTCTAATAATAAGAGGAAATACAGTAACAACATAATGTTTTTTCATACCTCATTAAAGTCTAAATTACTATTTTCTGTAATTTGTCTATACACATTTTGATATTTAGGCAATGACAATTACTGTTATGATTACCGTGCACTTAATTATTATACATTATGGATTAATTTAACAAGGATACAATTGTTTCATGTTGGCTAAATAAAAAGTTAAAATAACAATGTGTGTGTGAGACAGAAAAACAAGGCAGAAATGCACCCATAAAATTTCTTTTATATTTTTTTCTTCCCACAACAAAATGTCTACAAAAGCGATAAAATATAGAATTTAACAAAAATCACTTCGGACCTTCACATTGTATATACATCTCAAAGGAGGACTCAGTAAGGGCCCTGCATAGCTCTGAACTTCAACCCATGCTGATCCATCCTAGGGTGTTTGTGGCTCCTTAATGCAAATGCACGCACAGACACTCTTTCATTCTCATGTGAAAATAAAATAAAATCTACAATAGAGCTGATGGTTTTATCGTAGAGTCAGAGTTCAGAGTCCAGCAGAGTCCCCTTTTTTCAAATGAAAAAAGCATAAAATGTAAAAGCTGTTTGTCAGTGTAATCAAATACACATTTTCCTCGGAGTTCTCCTTTTTTTGATTGGTTTCTCAAGTAAACTCACACAGTAAAGCATCTACGCCCCACTCTGCGCATCCTTGCTCTCCTCACTAGCTATGGCACTTTGAAAACAACAAAAAAAAGGTCTCATTTTATTGTATTTTTTAGTTTTGATTTGTTAGTCTTGTGTAAAAGAGGTTCTGCAGCCCAACCACCTTTGAGGTTTCGGTTACAGATTGCTACATTTTGTTTTATTTGCTCTTGCTGGGACGCAAAGACATTCTAAACAATAAATTAACAATTTTTTAACACTACTCCAATTGCACGCATGTGTAATGCATTAAGAAAGTATACAAAGCATTGGTAGAGCAAACATTTAATTCTCTCTCTCTCATTCTCTCTCTCTCTCTCTCTCTCTCTCTCTCTCACACACATACACTCACACAGATTTTCTCAGGAAAGGGAGGAGGTTTGGGTTGGAGTGTATTTGAGTGTAGGAAATGTATTTCAAACCAAGTGTATTAAAAATGTCTGCGCAAATTGTCCGAGTCATCATGTGGGATGACGTCTAGTGTTATTGTGCGCTCTGTGATGTCATTCTGTGTTGATGGTGTGGTAAAGGCGCATGATGTGTTCAGCCCCTCACACTGAACAGGCTATTCCATAACATTCAGAATAGATACCCCCCGCCCCCCTGCCCCACCACATATTGTTCCCTCCCGCTGCAGGTTAAGGGTCTCTGATCCAGTTCAATAAGGCCAGTTCAGAAAGGACTGTTCACTCTCTGGTCATACTATCTCACACATTCAAAGGTTGAGAAAAAAAAAGTCAAATCGAACAACACAATTTAAATTGGTTGAGTATAAATAAGAGCATTTTATTTAAAAATTCTTCCAGCTTGTGAAAGGAATTTGCTTTGAACTGACTGAATTGACGTGAAATTTGCCCTGAACCCACCGCCCACCTTGCAGATAACCCTTCCCTCCCACGAAACTCACAATATCATGAGAAGAAAAAAAACACAAACAAGCCCCAAATGTTTCATTGCAATGAAACGTCATGCAAATAGAACAGAACAACAATAGGCTAATAGTAATAGAAGAATAGTAGTCATAATAAGAACAATAATAATAGTAAATAGTAATAAAATAAAAAATAATCTTACAATGCAAACATGACAGTAGTAAATGCCTCCAGTTCTTATTGCTACAGTATCTTACTTACAGTGTTGCGTTGCCACTCATTCTTGCCAGCATATCCCCTCTCACAACCCTATCCCATCCCTCTGATTCACAGTCTAACAAGGTAAAATAAAAGCGTCACACACAAAAACTTCATATTCAGAGTTGGAATTCACTGTCCCAGGGGTGTAGTGATGGCGCTTTTTTCATAGTTTACCAGTGGACTTTCCTCGCTGTCCCAAAAGCAGCAAAATAAGCAGTAAACACGATTGTACAGTGGTGACAAGAGCACACCGACATACACTAAATATATATTTTGTTGTGCTACGTAACAATGCTTGTTATATAGTCTGGGCTCTAAAGAGATTTGGACAGTGAATTCATGCTCTATACGCACTGACACACAGACACACACTTATCAAAGCCTTGTCTGGGCAGATTCCACTGCCGCATACCTTGGCGGCGTATGCCATTTTCATCCTAAAAAGTTCTTCTTTCATTATTACATTTTTTTTGTAAATTTGCAAAAATATTAAACCCTCTTTTAATGCAAAGTCAGAAAAAGAGCTTTTCCCTGAGAGATGCTGTGTAGTGCATCGAGCCTTAATGAGCAAGTGATTGTCTTAAAGAGCCACTGGCCTTTGATCTGGAGTCGGGTTATGGGCCAAAGGTAGGATCCTGTGAATGGATCAGATAGATGTGAGCAGATCACTAATGTTTAACATTGACACTTGTTTCTCATGCTGCCGACATTGTTTTGTTCACTATCTGGAAAAAACATGTCAGGATACAAATGGTAATGTTCAAGTGTTAATGTAAATTAATGTGTAACTCTGTCTGTGCTCTGTGAGCAAGTTGGAGATTTGGCCACTGTGTAATGAACCTTTGCAAACAACAAACAACCTAACACAGATCTTCACTTTTTAGTGCTTAAGTCCACTAATCATCAGTAATCATTAAATCAGAGG
The DNA here is from genome assembly GCF_910589615.1 of Taurulus bubalis. Taxonomy (NCBI): domain Eukaryota; kingdom Metazoa; phylum Chordata; class Actinopteri; order Perciformes; family Cottidae; genus Taurulus; species Taurulus bubalis. The sequence continues at coordinate 15,599,290 of NC_136596.1, read as the reverse complement.
TAAATGTCTAAGTGCTGTCTTAGATCAGCTTGAAGTTCCACTTAGCAACATTTTCATTTTGTCAAACATGTATTTAGGGAACACACTGTAAAAGTACCATCAGCTGATTAATGCTGTGCTATTATTGTGTAGTTGGTCACTATTTTGGTAAATAGCAAATTTTAAAGGAAGCTCTTTAGTAGAGACTAAATACAGAATTGCAACTAGACTGGGATAAGAACATCCTAAAAAGGTGTAACTGCCGAGTAGAAGCAGGGTGACTTTACACAGTAGCCAAATGCTACATAACATTAATGTAGAAAAAGCTACACATAATGTAAATCGGTAAGTGTAAGGATTATGGAGTGACTTACAACAAAAGCAAAAAAGTGATTGTCTATCAAAGCTTTCTGTGTGAATTGTCAATGTAATATTGCAGCTTTAAGTGTAAAAGATCATTTGAGGCTGATCTGTGTTTCTTCACATATTTCAGTCAGTGCTCTGTGCTATTTCTTAACCCCAGATCATATTGTGCCACATTGTAAACAATGCGGCGTCTGTGGTGGAATGAGATGATTGTTAGACATAATTAATGATCAAGAGTCAAATATAGTGCATTCGAGTTAAAACTGCTACCCTGTTCTGAACAGCTGAACATAGGAAGAGGAGGAAAGGATAGAAGTACGATCAGAAAGGCAGTGTAAAAGTTATTGCTCTTTAGAGAAAAGGGTCCTTCATATTCACAGCCTGGAGTGATTGACATCCATGGACTGATTTGTGCAAATAGTGATGGGAGGGATGAGGGCATACACCACTCATACAGGTTTATGAAGATTGGAAAGTTGTGAGTTAAATTCAAGTTTGATTTTGTTGTCTTTTTTTGGTGGAATTTTTATCCTCTACTTCTTCATTTGTGATTTATATCCACTTGTGTCTGCTGAAATCTCAGGCCAAGGCCCTAATACATAAGAAATAAAGGGCAGGCTGAGGGGAATTTGGGAAGAGGTGGGGTTTAATGTGAGGTCCTTGTTTCTGATTGGTTGTTTCTGGTTGATTGTTCGAAAGCAGTCCAGTATTTAATTGGACGTAATTATTGCAACGAGAACAAAATGATTGATAAAATGGCAAATTTGCCAGATTATATTTCTTGGAAAATAGAATATTTATGTATACGTATATCTTCACCTTGAAAAGTAGTAGCCATTATTTTTTTATATCCTTCATATGCTCTCTTTACATTTCTCATTAGAAGGATGCAGTACCTTCTTTACATATGAACAAAATCCAGACAAGGCTTCTATATATCAACAAAACCCGAATTGAGTCCCGGTTTTACCCAATATTCTTTTACAAGTCTGAACTTTACAAATTCTGTACACAAAAATCTATCAAATAAAACCAAAACACATAGACAAGGTAAAGTCAGCCACAGTGGACTGCTGTATATTTAAATTAGGACTAACTTATTTTAACAGAACAAGAAGTAATACTGGAATCCGCTCTGCACTAGAAGAATATCTACAATAGCTTTTCTAAATCCATAGTTCCCTTCCCCATTCAGCTTCTTCAACTTCACAATTTCTTCATGTGAAAAAAACAAAAATAAAACAAACCAAAAAGATTTTTTTCAAAGTTAAAACAAATTAACTTACCCATTTCTTTTAAAGATTGACAGCTTAAATTGTTCCTAGTTGTTTTAAAGTCTGTACATTTCTGGTCAGTCAGTTCAGTTCAGAAGATGGGAGGAAGCCCCACGCATGTGGTGGCTTGGGGTGAGTTTCATTTATATATACATTCTTCAGACTGTATCGGTGAACAGGATGGGATAAGTGCTTGACATTCCTAATATTGTTGGCGGTAACTGTAAGTTTCTGGCGGACGATTCCTCACCCCCCAGCCTGAAATGAGGCTCGGCAAGTGCAGGAATATGTGGTTGCCACGATGATGACATATTTGACATGGCTGCTGTCGTCTCGTCAGACGTAGCTGTCTTCATATTTTCTTGGTCCTCCGCTGATGCCGTTTGTTGCATTGGGACCACAGGCAGTCACTTGGGCATGGCCATGGCAGAGTTGGGGTCGGGGTTGAAGAGTTCTTTATAGAGCGGAGGGAAGAGGACGTTGACCGTTTCTGGGTGTAGCTGCTGGAAAGCCTGAAGTTCCTCGGTGTGGAGCGTGCACAAGGCGGACAACGTTGGGATTCGGCTGATCAGCTATCAATGAGAAAGAACAAAGACATTTAGGCAGATAAACTACAGACAAGGACAAGGTTAGAAGCAAATTTATGTTTGTTTTTTTCACATTGCTCCACTTCTCCTTGAGGATAGAGGAGCTGTTGTCTGTGCTTGATGCAATGCCAGTGCCTCCATACCGACCATGACATGATTTATTTCACTAAAAAGGCTCGGCCTACCTTAGCCAGTGCGTCTTCGTCCATGTGATTCTTCTGCATAATGTGCTGCAGAGCAAAGTAAATCTTCTCCTGGAGCTTTTGGACTTTCCGAGGCTCCATCAGCCACGGTCGATCTAAGTAGGAAAAAGGAAGTGTTTATTTTTTCTTTAATGGTAACAATTTTGAATTGACGTCATGATTGTAGAGATGTTGATCAAGTTGGCTCAGAGGTGCTTGTACAAAATTGAAGAACTACATGGATTTAATTACTTCAACTGTGATTATGCTGCTTGATACTGACAAATGTAAAAATAACATTTTGTTTTGCATTCTGCTTTGTGCCTTGCTTTTCTGGATGCACAGAGGTTCATGCAGGTTGCTCCCTGTATTATAATAATATTAGGGGATGTGCACTGACCTGTGGAAATTAGTACAGCTGCTGAGAACAGAGCGATCTCCTCCTCTGTCAGCTGCAGTGAACACAAACTCTTGGCAAAGTCAAACACCGCACTCACTAAGTCATCACAACCTTGGAGGGAAACACGGAGAAGAGGACAGAGAAGGGCAGACAAAAAAAGAGATTTTCATTACACTTATTCCGGTCATGTATGCGATGATGAGGATCAAATATCTCACAGGGTAGAGGATTTTTTTCATTTAATTTTTTTCCCTTTCCCCCTTTTTTTTTACAATTTCGACCGGCGTTTTCAATCATTCATACCAATGAAATGCACAGGTAGTAATGTCTTACCTAGAGCTTTGAACATCTGCATGCCTCCGTACTTCCCTTCAAAGAGCACAGTGTTGTTGAGAGGGTTGAAGGCCCTGCACATCCGCACCAAGACTACCTCCAAACAACCTGGATGAACCATGGAGACAGATTGTGATGATTGGCGAACTACATCGTCTGACCTTTAACGTGACAAAGAGATATCCCTGGCCAGTCATTGTTAGTCCAACCAACTCACCTGATTTGAGCAGGAGGATCTGGTCGTTCTGACACAGTTCCATGAACCCTGAGATGCGCTTGGCAAACTCCACCACGTACTGGATTGCATGGGTGATCTGGATGGCACACTGCTGCCACAACACGTCCTGAGGCTGAAAACAAACACACCCAGTTTAGAGGTTTGTGTTCCCTACTGACATGGTTACATGTCAGTAAATTAACTTGCCACCCTTCTCGCACGCATTACTCATTACGAGGACTTGTTTTTACCTAAGTCTGTGACATCTTGGCAAAGTGTTGTTCTACTCTAGCGGGAACTACCTGTTTTGCAATTGTATGTACTTATCCAGATGGTTATATGTCTGTCTGTGGACAAAATGTATCACCGTGAACTAAACTTGACTAAAACTTTAGACGTGTAGTTGAAAAGCCTAGTTTGAAAGAAAAGTGTAAAAAAGGTGTGGTCTAAGCAAGGCCACCGGATGTGTTTTTACTATGGTGGGTTTCATTTCCATGTTAAAAGAAGGGAAAAAGGACAGTTGAACTGTATTTAAATTTGTCCTGGAAATAAAAACTCACCTTGCTCTGGTACATCTTGACCTCTTCATAGGTGTGTGTCTGCCAGGCTAACTGCTGCAGCTCCTCTGTTGTGTACTGACATGTTTCCAAGTGGGACTTGATGATATTCTGAGCAATACGGTCTGGAAGAGAGGATTGTTTGTTTATTCATTTATTTATTTCCGTACATTATGTTCATTCAATTATTTCATTAATGTATTAATGTAATGTATTTGATACAATGGTATGTGACATGTGTTTGGGTGGGGCAAGCAGGTGTGCAATGTACTAAAACAATGTGTTGTGCAATTTATACTGTACTGTAACTATGATCTTGGAAAGTTTCGAGGAAAAGAAATAAGACATTTTTCTTTGCTACCTATTTTCGGCTTAATTTACCATTCCCTTAGATTTGTGTTAAATCCTTCATTTTAACTTAATATTAATTCATACTATACATACAGTAATGTGACACCTTGTTATCTATCTGTGTAAGCCTGTCTGATCTCCTGTTCTGCCCTTAAATTAGCACTCAGGCTCTGTACCAGAACTACTTTGTGGGTTTTTTTCCATGTGGATAATTGAAGTCGATTTTAAATGATGACCCATTCGACGCCGTCTATTTGGAAAACAGAGCAAAATATAATGTAGTCTTTACCCAGCTCTCCCATGCTGACATTATTGGGTCCCAGCTGACTGTCCTGGTAGCCTCCGTAGCTGAACAGGTTGGGCACTGGCGTCAGGTCATACACCGGCTCCTGTTTAATGTGCTTCATGCCCGACATGTCCAACCCTGACTGGTCTGGAGATGGCTGGGTGGAATCCATCCCATAGTATCCCCCTGGTACTCCGCATCCATTACCATGGCTAGCCTTGGGCAGCTCAATGACGTGACCATTGGCATAGGTGCCCCCAATCTCATGATTAAGGGTGGACAGTCCGTTAGTTAGGCTGGACGAGTAAACGCGTGCTAGAGCTTCCGCTTCGCCTGTCTGCTGCTGCTTCTGCTCCAGCAGTAGCGCTTGGTGCTTCTGGACCTCAGCATATAGGCTGTCACGTTGCTTCTTGGACATGCGGCCAAACTTTACAGCTGTACGGGAGGAAAAACAAGGAGGAGAAATGAAATGTTTAAAAAAACAATCTTTTAGATTCTTTAGGTGGCATAAATACGTAAGAAACAAACGAGTTAAAAGCTAATTTTGCAAAACAGTTGGCAAAGCTTTAGTTTAAAAACCAGCACATTAAGTGTACATGCATCTGTTTGTACCACACATATGATAATTCAATGATGATAATTTCTGTATAAACACAAAGATGGTGATATACTGGGCCTCACCATCTCTGGACATTCCTAGGGCGAGACATTTCTGCAGGCGACAGTGTTGGCAGCGGTTGCGGTTGGTTCTGTCGATGAGGCAGTTCCTCTGGCGGGGGCAGGAGTACGCTGCATTGTTTTGCTGACTCCGTCTGAAGAAACCCTGGTCACATGTCAACAAAGAGCATGAATATAGACGCACAGGTACCCGAAGAGCACAGAATGTGCTTGATTGAGTACACAAACAAACAAAACTGACTTTGATGAAGCAGTTTATCGAGTCTCACCTTACATCCCTCACACGTAATGACCCCATAGTGGATACCTGATGATTTGTCTCCGCAGATTTTGCAAGGTATGACTTCGATTTGGGCTACAAGTAAAGAGAAGGGACAGAAAAGACATGCATTACAAAACAAAGTTCTGGACAGGCCATATGCATTTGTTTCTCAATATTAAGAGCGACACCTGATTCAATACCCTCACAGATTTTTAGAGCTCGGCTGGTGGTCTAAATTGAGACGCATAACCTGGTTGGCTGGAGGACCTGATTGAGGTTTCAATGTGTGTACGTGCCTGCGTACAGTATGTGTGCCACTTCGACTTCAGAAGGGCGCAGTGACATCTGGACATTCTGTATGTCCTTGTACGAGCTTTTCTAATGACTGGGACATCGATGACTGCATACATACACACACACACACACACACACACACACACACACACATAAATGACAAGATGGTATTAATTGTGTGTGGGGGTTCTTTTAAAAGGAGAAGACCCCTGAAGATTAGAAAGATGGCCCAGAGTGAGAAAACGGTTTACATCACTGAAGGACCACACTTGGTCTTCCACTCTCTTTTCTCTCTCTATAATAAACACACACACACACACACACACACACACACACACACACACACACACACACACACACACACACACACGCACACACACACACACACACACACATGTTTAGTTCTCCAACCTTTTAAGTAATGTATTTAGTGTTTAGCTTTGTCTTAATCTACAAATGTACTAATTTATTGTAATTACTTTTCATTTGCGTTATTACTCACTGTGTATTGGTAGCTCCATGTACAGTCACAGCCCAAAGGCACAGAATATGAACAAAAAGTATCTCAATGTAACTCGCAGAGGCATCTATTACTGGTGTCTTTGGGCTCATACATAATATGTGGAAAGAGAGAGCCACAGTTTCTTAAGAGATATGAGGTGGATGTAGAGGTAGGCAGGTATGTCTGCTGAGATGACACACCGTCTATAAAGAGATTAGACAGCCTATCTAATCCTAAATTATTTCCTGACGAGCTGGTTCCCTCCTTTGATGAGCATGGGCTTAGCCACATCTGAAATAGCCATTCACATGTAATCTCCCTACATAGTGCTATCTGTAGAAAATTCTGTAAGTTTTATGAATGTTCTGAAAAGTTCAGAAATAGACAAAGTCACCAAGCAGAAGTGAACATACAAGTTTTGCAGTTTTCATTGCGATTTTACAAGTGATTCCCTGAAGAACAATCGGAAATTCACACAGTGTAGCTTGAGTTGGCACTTCATACATTTTTATTAGCCGAGAACAAGTGTGTTTGATTCCCTGTATGTCTGAGTGTGTCTCCCTCTGTATGTGTGCGTGCGTGCGTGTGCACACTGAAGTGTATTTGTAGAAGTTGTATCTGTTTATTTGTGTGCATGTGAGCGTGTCATTTTTCTGGTTTGAAAAAATTAAGTGTGTACAGGTATACAGTAGGTGGAGGAATGAGTGTGCAGTTTATAATTGGATAATCCCATATGAGGATCAATGAAGACAGTTTTGTTTGTCTAAGCGACTGAGCAGGAATAGACAGCCACTCCTGTCTGTCTACTTTACCTGTACTTCAGGTTTGACTGCTTTACAATCAAAGTATTATTAAATCCCTTCCTTAATACAACCATATACTCACAACTAATGCACTAGTGCCAGCTGACAACTTTGCAGCGAGACAACACGGGTTAAGAAAAGTCGTAATATAGAGATAATGATGAAACAGTTATAGAAACAAGTAATCTAACAGAACCACAATATAACTTGCTCATGGAGTCATTCATTTGTTTGTCCTCTCTCCATTCATTCACTTGCTTATCTGCCTCCTTGTGGCCATCAGGAGGCATGACAATGTATCCAAACTACAAACTGACCTCCAGTCTGACGTGACCCTGGACTATGCACCGTCCTTCAGGCCTATTGCATTATGCTTTGTTATACTTATCTTTATAGTGTCATTCAAGATGTGAATGGGCCTTCAGCCTTTTTATTTGTCAACAATAGGTACTATTGTTGTCCCTTCACAGTAGATTGTCTGTGGGTAAATGACCTTTGGACGGTTGTGTGCCTGAGGTAGCTTATGCAGTGAGTTCTGGTCGGTTCAAAAAGTGACCCATTTCCACCAAGTCTTGGCCAACTGGCTCCAAACTGGGTCAGAGCGGAGCATTGGACAGAGACGACACAGACTACACATATACAGAGCTGTCGATGAACGTGGCCTAAAACCCACTATTTATAGTCAGAAAAACAGGTCAGTTGTGCCCAGGACATGCCTGTTATCAACAGACCACTATATGAGCTATGAACAGACAACGATGCATCAGCCACGCTTCTTATCACCTTCTTTATTTCTCCTTTACTGTATTCTTTAGAGTTGTGACTGTTTGTCACATACTTTAGGACAAACTCTTTGATTAAATTGTTAATGTGCATGAAACAGGTGAATCTATTTAGGTTTAGATAAAGCTGTATGTGTTGAGCCCACACCTGCTGCTGCTTTGATGTGGATATGCATACTTATTGTTTCTGTTGATTTTTAGAAAAAGCGCCCAACAATTTTCCAGGAGTGTGTGTTTACTGTTTCTCTCCAGTGATTACATTATATCTTCCCTGTATTCCTTTTTACCCCATGGGAGATTGTACTCCTCTTTGTCATATCATAATGCCAAAAGGAGCAAGGGAGTGTGGGCATGTGCATTGTTTTAATGTGTGTTTCCGAGAGGGTTTGAGTGAGCGTTTCACTTATAAAAAAGACACAGATGAAGATAAAGTATGCGTACATGTCTATGTGTGTTTGACAAAGTGTTTCTGAATATGTGTGTGTGGGTGTGTGTTAGCATTGTTGAGTGTACGTTGTGCTCATTGCCAGCAGGGACTGTCAGGTAGGATATAGGGAGACGGTCATGACAGCATTGCTGTTGCCAGGGTGACCACCCACTCGCTGCAGTCGTCTGGCTGTCACAGCGATGATGTGCTAAGCTGTCACACTCTTAAAGGAAGTGATGTCATCGGTTTGTGGAGCCAACTCAGTCTATCATCAGTGTTCATTCTGTTGGCCTCTCTCAGCAGCGGAGGCTTTGTGAATTGTTTACCAAAGGACTCCCACTTCCATATCCAGTCAACAATACATGCTTGCTGCCTTGTTACACTTTAGCTGTGGATTACGGCAGAATTAAGACATGTTATCTGTTGGGTGCTTCGAGGAGGCTGTGTTCTCATTATTTTTGAAGTTAGGATGTATGATAATGGGTTTTGGGTGTTCGTTTTCATGGTTTTACATTACAGAAGCAATCTTGCAGCTTCAAAGCTATAGACAAAGTGAACTTCTAAAATAGAGTAGCACTTGCAGAGAAAGGTCTCTAATGCAGCCATTCCCCTAACCTCTCTTGACGGGCATCCATTTTCAAACAAAACCTTTTGTTTCTTTTTTTCAGAGATCATTTTGCTGTTAGCTTCTTTCACAGGGTGGGAGGGCCTTCTTTCCGTCCTGAGTTGACGCAATCTGAGCTGAGTGACTGACAGCGTCCTCTGCAAACGGGAGCACGAGTGTTATCCTGAGGCTATTATGTAAGAGAGGGACTACAACGCCGGCGATGCCTCGCCTCAGCTAAGAGGAGGATCAGGCCCGCACAATCTCTTTAGGGAGAAAAAGATGGAGAGAACTAACAAGAGATGAATTTCACGAAGAACAAAGATTGTTGTAGTGTGCACTACATCTATTGCACTACAGTGAGAGTTTGCGGACGTGCGTGCATGTGTGTGTGTGTGTGTGTGTGTGTGTGTGTGTGTGTGTGTGTGCGTAGCTGATTGTGGCCATGAGAGCTGTATTGTGCTGGCACGTGTATTATGATAATTGATTTTTAATGAAGTGAGGATCTCATGTGTATTTCCTGAGCTGGCCCTCTCTCTAAATATAGTCCTAATTATCTACATTGCACTGCAGAAAAAAAAGCATCAACCTAGCACCAATATTTTAATGATAATTCATCTGAAACGCATAAGGGCACACACATGAACATTTCTAAAGGGCAGTTCTCCCCATTTATAATGACAATGTAACAGCAAATGATTGCCACTAGGTGCTGCTATTCATGTTGAGCTTATGTGTTTTGTGTGCATGTGTGTGTGTTTCAAAATGGGCAGACTGGCTATGCATGTTTCATTTATTCAGCCTGCGGGGTGGCTTTACAACAGAAACATAGCCAGAGCAACACACACAATATCGTGCAGTAACATAACAGGGCGTTACACAAAGGAGGTTGGTGCTGTAGTATCACAGCTTATGGAACAGTTGAAATCACTTTCTACCATAACTTTTTTCAATGTAAGGCACTTAAGAAAGGCAAGCACAACTCCTACTGTACTCCCAGGGGTTGGTTTGTTGGGGATGAATGTGGGTGGTATCTCCACTTCATTAAATATATGCATAGCTTCTTGCCTGTTAACTAGATATCTTCTGGGAAAATGAAGGAGATCAACACTTTACTCCCCACCATTCCTTGTTAAATCTGAACAACTCCGGCGCTGGTCTTAGATGTCTATATACTGTGAAATATGCAATCACTGTTCACCATCCATTCCACTTTTGCATTTGTCTCTGAGTGTTCCTCCTCGCTGTAAGTGGCTGTGTGACTGGGAAATCATTTCAGTTTCTGTATTTCATGATCTATTTCCATCTCACAGCGTAACTCTGTCTTCCTTGCAGCGCTTAGAGAGGAACAAGCGTTTTTTTTCCTCTGCCGATGATGAAAAACACAGAGAAAACTTTTGTTGGCGTGATCGCTGAGTGGATTAACACACACAGCTGGGAATAGCGTATAGCAGTGCTGCTCGGGTTATCTCCCTTGTGTCTTCTGTCATGTTTTCACATCATACTGTCCCATTAAAATCAATGAAACACTGCCACTGCATATGGTTTCAAACGGCCTCGCAGTATGTGCTGTCACACTTTTCTTTTTTTCCCGTCAGTTTTTACTGTCTGAAACATCAACTGAATTATTGAAGAGTCGTGGACTATCTGCTCTCCTTAAAAATAAATAAAATAAAGTGCATTTTGCTCACTTTCATCTGCCTGTATGTGCTCTTTACCTCCCTTTGCGACAGTGTATATCATAAATGTCATTGTTTGTGAGCCCTGGTGGCCACTGCAACTCAATATGCAATTATCTTTTGTACCAATACTTGTAAACAAAAACAATACTTTTTTTGGTACTCAAACATGAGGTATATAAATATTTGTATTCTGAATTTTTTTCCCCCATTTAACAAAAGAAGCCAAGCTTCTCAAATTTTGAATGCCAACTAACCATAAGTAGCAATAACAGGACATTCTGTAATGAAATACCATCTACAATAGGCAGAACATACTATATTTCACAGGTTGAGAGAAAATAGTCATGATTTCTGAAAAGAAACATTGCTTTAAGTTTGAGTTTTGAGCAAAAAAGTATTTTTGGGTGCTTCGCCTTACAAGCCGATTGCCAAATAGTGAATACTGGATATACTGAATTGATTAGTTGATGAGCGAAATTTCAATTAGCAATTATTTAGGCAAAACTGCCAATCATTCTCTGGTTCCATCATTTATTTGCTTTGCTGATTTTCTCTGGTTTATGTCATTGGGATTTTTTATTTTTTTATTTGGACTGTTGGTCGGACAAGTCAACTGAAGAGGTCCCTTGGACATTGGGAAAATCGAATGGGAGTTCACTATTTTCCGACATTTTATCGAGCATTTAATGAATATATTTAATGAAAATAATTGGCAGATTAAATGATGATGAAAAAAATAATTAGTTGCGACTCTAAACAGCAACAGTGAACTCAATGGCAGTGATTATCATCCCTCACTCAAAGATGACGCAGTCCTGTACCGTTTTTTCTTGTTTGTACAATCTGCTGTTCTGTGTGTTATAGTAATAATCATAATACCAAGCAGCGTGCCCATCTCCCCTCCCCCATCACCATCCCTCACCGCCATGCATGTCTTTGTCCACTGAGTAATAAAGACAGTCACACTGTTGCTGCATGAGCATACATGCTACCACCCCCAACCTCTGCTTTTCCCATCAGTCTATCGTCATCCCCCCACCCCTCACACACACACTTTGCCAACACACACACACACACACACACACACACACACACACACACACACACACACACACACACACACACACACACACACACACAAATAGTCAGAAAAACAGTCCCTTGCCCTCCCCCCTTGCTGTATGTCAGAGGGCATGAGCTTGTCCAGCCTGCCATGTGGCACCAAAGCACTCTGGGTAATTGCTCAGATAGCAGGTCTGGGATCAGCTGTGGTTTGCTCATAGAATACTTTGCAGCGGCATGATTGGACGCCACTGAGAGGGAACAGAAGGGGGCCACTGGCTGTCATCCAGTGCATCGATTCACATGCACACACACACACACACACACACACACACACACACACACACACACACACACACACACACACACACACACACACACACGCACACACACACTCGCAGAGACACGTTCAGACAGACAGAGGCACATTCAGACATGCTTGAATGCATATATTACTGCAAAATGCTTTTGAAAAAGCAGACTTTACTGTATGATTTCTATGCTGCCCCCCTCTGCCGCCCTACACACACACACACACACACACACACACACACACACACACACACACACACACACACACACACACACACACACATATACACACACACACACACACACACATACACACACACAGTCTCTCACCCAGTGCAGCATGTGTCCTCAGATGGATAAGTGATGAGGCGTGGGAAAAACTCCACAGGGTAAACCCAACCCCTGCCTGAACACATATATATACATACACACACATAGTCTGCCCATCTGCATTCTCCGATCTGCCTCTCATGGTCACTGTACACACACACACACACACACACACACACACACACACACACACACACACACACACACACACACAGGCTCACTCCAGCCCCCTGGATGACCTGTAGGAAGGACCCTGGCGGCCTTTGACCTTTCCTTAAGGACTGAGAAAGTGCATCAGAGTGGAAGGAACGAGTCCAAGTGTGAGAGGTCTGCATCTGGTCATTACCGTCCTGAAATCAACCATGAGAATGCACACATACTGAGGCGCTCTTACTGACATGCACACACGCACAAAACACACACAAAGAGTGCTTGAAGCTCTCTTATAAAAATAAAAAAAACGTTTTATATATATATATATAACGTTTTTTTCCCCTCTCTCATGCCTTTAGCGGACATGTGTGCACACTGAGCTGTTAAAGCAGAGAGCGGCGGCTGTGGTGTTTATGTTTTGTCCCGATGCAGAGAAGAATATGTTTTCACACACACACACACACACACACACACACACACACTGACTGAGATCCTGTCGTGAGGTGAGAAAATAATGTTTTGTTGGCCATGTCTTCATCCTCCCGTAACCTCTCGCTCCTCCTCCTGTGTTTTTTCTCTTGAGCCTAATTGTAGATGACAGTGTGTGTGTGTGTGTGTGTGTGTGTGTGTGTGTGTGTGTGTCTTTGAGGGGGAAGGGAGAGGAAAGGTGGCCATCCCAGTGTAGAAAGAGATAGAAAGAGGGGGAATCCATGGAGAGAATGGACTAAATTGCTTTCAGTTCTTTGATAATGTGTTGAGAAATATGTCCTCGGTGTCGCATCTTATAGTGATAGTGTGTTCTCAGTCAGATAAAAGAGGAGCATCAACATGAGTGAGGTTGAATGTATTTCAAAGCTTTAAGGAAGAGAGCGGCTCTTAGTATGAATAGCTGACTGAATGAAATCACTGAGAGAAAAATGGAAACTGTCTCTGTGTAAATGTATCAAAACTATTTCCTTTCCAATCTGACTGGATGATGTTGAAATTGTTTGTGAGAAAGTACATATTCATAATGTATAGACGTGTGTGTGTGCAGTGGTAGAAAGTGATGAAGTCAACTTTTAAGTACTTCAATTTGTGCTACTTATTTCTTCTACTCTCGTACATTTCAGAGGAAATGTTGTATAACCTCACTACATTTATCTGAAAGCCACAGTTAGTAGTAGTTACTAGTTACTTAGCTTAGCTAGACATGTGATCAACAAATAATATAACATGTATTCTAATAGATTCAACTTTGTATAGAGCACACAAGTTGAGATTTGCTCATCCTTGACCAAAATATGTTGATATCTATTATGTTTATATTTATACGATAATGTGAAACTATCAGTTTGAACGAGAACATATGAATGAGTTACTGTTAAAAAAGGTTGGAATGTGTGCTTTTCAGTGCGTCTGTTTAAGCAACTGTGTGAGCACGCATGTGTGTGAGTCTATGTGTGTGTCCTCTCTCAGGGATGGCTGCTAATAGCTCGCCTCGGGCAACAATTTAACTCAGCCTAACAAGGTTCTCCCCAAAGTGGCCCCAGGGGCATCTCTCACAGAGGCAAATTGATCACAAAGACTATCACACAGCTCGGCTCTGCTTTGCCCAGCCTGCTCTGCTCTTCACCTTCTCTCTCTCTCTCTCTCTCTCTCTCTCTCTCTCTCTCTCTCTCTCTCTCTCTCTCTCTTTCTCTCTCTCTCTCTCTCTCTCTTCCCTCCACCCCCAGTGGGATGATTTAACAGAATGCGTTATGAACATTAAATCTGAGTCGAGAGAGCGAAAGCAGCAGTCTTGGTTTCATAATCACATTCTCTTTGTGAATGACAGGAGACCTCACATCAACAGCCACAGGACACACCATTGAACACACACACACACACACGCACAAACTCATGGTTACTCAGGATTTGGACGGAGAGAGAGAAAGAAGATAGACCTAATAAGAGTCTCTTCAATGAGATTACAAGCACTAAAACAGGCTAATCTTTGTCATTAAGAAAAGATGCCGCAGTAGGTTAAGTCATATTATAGGCTTATTGTTGCTAGTGCGTGCTATGCACCTGCCAACACTGAACACCTTCACAGAGTATACACATTCAGCCACATGGTCTGGACATTTCAAGTCGATAATGTTGTCTTTCTTTTTGAGTCTTCTTCTTTGTAACTATTGGGAGACAAATGCTGCTTTTTCATGCAAAAGTAGTCCCAGTCATAGCAATACGGTATTTACAAGTAATCCATGTTGTTTGAGTAAGGAAATAAAAAAACAGCTGTTTTAAACTTCAAGACTGCGTTTCCACTTAAGAAATAGGTTTCTTAACCTATAAATGATAATTGAATCTATATGTATATGTATAAATAAGATATTTGAATGTTACACTGACACAAACCTACAGTATATGGACTAATCTGCTTTGAGTGTTAGCTAAAGTCTCGTAGGTAGTTTGCAAGTGTGGACTTTGGACGCTACTATTATGGGTGCTGGCGTTATTCATTGCTAAGGGCTAGTTTGCAAGTGTATCGTGAGGACAGGGCAGTCTGTATCTTCATTTGTGTGTGTGTGTGTGTGTGTTTGTCAATGCGCATGAAAGTAAACACAATCTACTGTTTTATCCACCGTCTACCCTGCTTTTCTTTACTTTTGCACATACACACACACACTCTTGCTCAAGCACACACATGCACGATTACACTATTATATAACTCTTTAGTCTGTCTCTTACTTGCTCTCTCTTTTCTTATTTCACTCATTCACTCATTCACATTCTCCCTTCTCAACTTTCTCTTCATCGCCAGCATTGTATTACTCTTTTTAAACAACTTCATTCAACTCATAGATTCCTAAATATTTCCCAACCTTTTCAAAGTAGATGTAGAGCAGTCGAGAAAAGGACATATTTTAATTCACACTAAATTCGAAATGAATAAATTCACTAAATGATTTTCCGATTACAATTTTCCTGCTGCCAAAATGCTATTTACTCATGCATTAATCCAATAGTAGATGCTCTACATGGTTCTTCTAAACAGAGAAGCGCAGGTGAACATGCTCTCTGACTTTGGACTATCAGACATTGCACGCTGTATATCTCTGACTGATTGTGAGGAAGCAAAACTCAATTCTTGCTCAAGTGTCCTTGATACGAGCATATACATTTCTTTTTCTTCATAAAAGCTACCCATCCAATGATATCTATGGTCCCTCTGTTCATATATTACTCGGTTGCTCTTAACAAGCGCAGTCACTCTCTTCCCCCGTTTTTTTACTTCAATGCAAATCGAAGGAAAATGTGAATATTGAATATCATTGTGCCTCCATTGAGACATGCTGGCTTCATGGATGAGTAAAACTGACAAAACAGAAGGAGCTGTCAGAGGACTCTATGACTTCAAGGCAGATTTAGAGTTTAGGAGTGGTTCAGGCTGAAATCCCTCCTGGCTAAGATAAAGTGGAGACACAAACCGAAGCGTGCCGTATAGCCCACGCTTTGTGTGTATAAAGATTAAAAATAAGAGAGAGAGAGAGAGAATTGACTGAGGAGAAAAACTGTTCGCCTAGACTCCACCAGACAGCCGCAAAGGGATAAAACCAACATGGAGCGCACGCTGAGCACATGCTAAACAAACACGAGCTATGATAGCGGCTCAGTGGGACCACAGAAGTGCTATTCAGGCCACACACACACAGCATGCTGCAATGGTTTTGGTAGACGGCTTAAAAAAAGGTCAGGCAGACACACTAGGTGAGGCGTAGACTGTGGGTAAATCAAAACAAGTGAAAAGACAGTGAGAGGGAAGTGAGTCCTGAATGTAAGCTTGCGTTTATTGCAACAGTACTCTGCCGGTACCTCAGTCAGTCAGTGGCTGTGTTGAGGGATTAACAGTGTGGCCTGCATGGGCTTGGGGTAATCTCTCCTCTCTTCTTACATAACACTGTGCCATTAGTCAGCACAAACGCACAATAAACAACACAATCAACAACACCGAGCTCGACAACACACTACACAGACCCAGATAACGCTGCAAACCGGAGATTCACTCAGACCAGGTGCTGACATGATGTGCACAATAAGTGATTTCATGGCAACAATGGAAAACAGTGATTTGGTGACACAAGCTGTGCGCCAACCTGCTGTTTCTGACTGAGGATGGTGCTGCTGGTTTCCAAATAGGCTCCCTTGTCAGTCACTACAAAGTATGCAAGTTTCTATTTGGTATAGTTGTTCATTGTTGTTGCTATTTGTACCAACTTCTGGTAACACAGGTGTTTAATATAGACTCGCTGTTAAATCTTTCTCTCTTTGTTTTCTTAACCCCCCTTTGTAGCATTTTTAAGCACTATAGAAACATGTAAGTAATGGTTTATAATGTACTGCAATGTTGTTGTGAGTAGATGCAAAGTATGTTTTGTGTTTATTAATGTGTAGTAATTGTAAACAATTCTAACTTCTCCTATGTCAACACATTTTATTTTATTACGACTGTGTTTTACTATCTTGTCATTAATTTTCTGTTTATAAACCAGCATACACGTATGGGTGCCCACAGGAGGAGTTATAGTTGCTGACACAAACATGAATAAACACAACTACATCTACATTTATGGTGCGTTATAAAGCACTTGTTCAATGTTCACTTGTAAACGCTAAATACGGGTCTTACAGTACCAATATCTTATGCAACATTGACTGATTTCATATATATTACAAAATTATAGGAACAAACAAATAATAAAATAAGTAGTACATATTTTTAGAATTTCTGCTTGTGGATCTAAATCTAAAAGTTGCATACATGTATGTACGTGCCATAGATTTATCTAAACAGACTACTTCCGTTGGCTTCGACTAAAAATTGATCCCGGGATGCTTTAGAATCCGACAAATCAATGCTAACACAAGCCTCCAAAGCAGGATTGGATTAATTCTATTGGCATGAGGCCGTCATGCGTAGTATTGCAGCTGTTTGTGTGTGCGTTCATGTATTTTTAGTGCTTTCTGTGTTTGTATGAGAGCACATACCATCTTGCGAGGTAATATGAATGACGTTGAAATTGGAATAACCACTGATGTTGTCACCGTTGCTGTAGATTGTAGCCTAACATTTTTCTGTGCTCTTTTTTTGACACTGCTTCAACGCCTTACTGGTTTCTTGCTCTCTCACACTCTCCCATTTTCTGTCATCCTATCTTTTTCCATGGTGAAGGAGCATGGGAGATTGTGATTGATTGACACATACTGCTAACAGAGGACATCAAATGGTGCTGTGAACCCTCCTTCCCTGTTGCTCCCTCCATCGCTGAACTCTTGGACCTGTCTGACCCGGGCCCTTCTATGTGGTGTATAAGCTCTTAGACTTCTACCAGTAATACAAAGGTTAAAGGGGACAAATGTAAGGAAACTAGACAACGACGTGCAGGATTAATGTCTATAAAGCCAATTTATGTTTGTGATAAATGTTCAAATCCCTCTAAGTGGGAACAGAAGAGGTTGCTTATAATGATTGTAACTAAATTAAAACATTTAGTTGGAGGAAGTTGATGATGTTGTGTTTTATTTCTGGAAGTATATGACTTCTAACATTTAAATGCAATGATCACTGCAATTATTATCAATTCAAATCAAAATAGTGCCGAATACTTTTTATTTGTTGTCCATTTTTTAAATACATATATACAGGCCCAATTCTAGAATTAGATAATATCCCAAAAATTAAACTTTACTGTCAAAAACCTTTTTGCCACTCAAAAAACAATGTCACAGTTACTGATGTAAATTCATCACGGAACTTCTTTATTTTTTTAGAGAAACACTGTTCACAACATCATCATGTTGCCATTGGAAATACAGAAGTAATTACCTTGTTAATAAAATCCTACACAACACTGAGCCATAATGAAAAAAATATAATAGGCCATTTTCTGAGATTTTGAAAAGGTCCTGATGATATTAATCTGTGTAATTTCACTATTTCCTGGTCAGGCGATGGGGTGACATCATCTTCGGTCAGGGCTTCAGGAGTTGTGGCTATTGTTAAATGATAATTACCACGGCTCATGAGGGGCCTCTATTTTTTAGAACCTTGTGGTTGTGAGCACATTTCTGTGTAAGGGCAGCCGAGACTCCACACACACACACACACACACACACACACACACGCACGCACGCACACACACGCACACACACGCGCACACACACACACACACACACACACACACACACACACACACACACACACACACACACACACACAGGTTGAGAGTGGGGGCCGCACGGCCCACACTGATTTAATTCTATCTGACAAAACCCTTTGGGGCGTGCAGAGGGAGAGAGGAAGATGGAGAGAGAGAGGGAGAACGAGAGAGAGACATGGAGAAAGAGGGGTGAGAGAGACGCTTCAGGGGCCTCTTCTGCCAACCACTGCTATAAAGTGAAAGCAGGAGCTTTCGGTATACCCCCCAAAGCTTCCCATGCACGAGAGTGGTCGCGAGGCCCATTAAAATGTGGTTAAAATACAAGGTGCATGACAGAGGAGTTTTCCATGGGATAAGAGAGAACAAGAAAAAGAGAGAGAGAGATGGGAGGTGTTTGGCCTTCTCATGTTTTTGTTGCCCGAGGTTTGATGGCCTGAAGCTGTGATGGCAAGAAGCTCGATATGACATTCAAACACAAAAAGCATCAGGAAACAGATGGATAGATGGATGAATAGATGGATAGTTTTAGATATATGTTTGAACATTTATGTTTGTAAATACTGGATTAAAATTGGGTTGAATCCATACAATTGTATTTGTAGTTCATCAAATTCATAGACATGTAATTAATAATGACATAACAATCTGTTAAATAATAATACTGGCCACATATGTATAGTCTGATAATATTACTACAAAACTAGACATCTGATTACAATATGGCCATTGTCCAATGTAGAAAGTCAGTATAAGTATGTGTTTTATTTTTAAGAAGATGCAAACTGTATATTCATTTGACACTCTGATTTTTTTTCTCTTCCTTCTCCAACTTGATGTCGCAACACTCTAAGTTTAAATGAGTTTGATTGTTTCTTATATTTAAAACATCCAGCTGAACGAGTGTTGCAACTCTGCGTCAGCGATAATTGCACTAGGCTAAGAGCAGTATTTAAAAACAAATCCAAACACACTCAGCTGATAATAATCAGCTGAAATATTAAAGCATTCATAAAGCGACCGATAAACTGCAAATACCGATTGAGGAGAAACGAATACACGCATTTTCCTGATTTATAGGGAATTTAAATATAACTCCAAGGAAAGGCTTAGTGAGAGTGGAAATAGTTATGTTACCCTATGTGTGTGTGCGTGTGCGTGTTGATAGAGAGAGAGAGAGAGAGAGAGAGAGAAAGAGAGAGAGAGAGAGAGAGAGAGAGAGAGAGAGGGAGAGAGTGCGTGTGCGCGCAGGACGACATTGACGTTTAATTTCAACATCCCCGGCGTGGTGCAGAACGTTACGGAAATGGGTTAGTGGAGCGCAAGAAAAGTCTCCAATAAAGTTTATCCCCGGAAGATAACGAGATAAAGTTGTCTTTCTTTGCCCAACACCTGCTCTGACCTGGGGGCAACCTATCCGCAGGTTCCGTTGGCTTGGGAGCTAAAACTATTAAAGCTTTAATCAAACATCATGCGGCACTTTTAATTTGCAATCACAGACTCCAATGGCGCAACATACACACACGCACACACGCGCACACACACACACACACGCACACACGCACACGTACACAAAACACACGCAGAGTCCCCAAATAGATGTTTACATGTACAGGGTAAGGTGCTGAGACATGCAGCCACACTCTCTCCGCTCGCAGGTGAAACAGTGACAAAACCGCTTCGCTGCTGAAAACTCCCAGAATAAACTTTTAAGGCCAAAAGTGGGATAAACCCTGCCCGTGCAATACGCGTGTGTGCACGTGTGTGTGTTTAGCGGGATGAAGCTTTGGGGGAAACGCGGCGGTGTTTGGAGCAGTGGTATGGTCTTACCTCGCATGGTGTTGGCGGTGCTGGAGCTGGTGCTGAGGCTCGCTTCCCAAAACAGCAGTCATGAAGAAACAAACATAAACACTTGAAACGGGAGGGATGGGGGGATGCGGGGGGAAGATCCTCGGTTAAAAATGACAACAACAACGAAAAGAGTGTTGATGATCTGCGTCGACGTCCACGGGCTGCCCTGAGTGGAGGCGTCTCTGCGCTAAAAGCATCCCAGACCGGGGCGAAGGAAGTCGGGCTGAGGTTGCACGGTGCGTCGGTCGTTGCGCTCTGGTAGTGCGGTCGCTTTTCTCATGACATCTACGCTCTCACCTCTATGGGAGGGTTTCACTGTTTTCTGTGGGCTGAGGGAGGAAAGAGCGTATAGGAGAGGCTTTACCCGGCGGCCGTGATTGGACTGGAGCACTATCCGCTCCTCCCACTCTCTCCTTCTCAGCCTCCAGCCCTTAGCCTTCTCACACACACACACGCACACACACACGCGCGCACGCGCATACAGCCTGAGCGCACTCTGCTGCTACAGTAGGGAGCTCAGGCAGCAAAGTTTTAGTGTCACCGTTAACATTTAGTCTGCTCCATGCAATTTAGACTATTTCCATGCATGCAAAGAATGAAATATTTAATCTGGTCTCACATCCAGGAGGCCACTGAGATCTTACATTCTGCACAGACGGAGGAGATTATTTATTCCCCTTGGTCCCCTTCCAGTTTTATTTGTTTGAACATTTTCATAGAAACACGTAGCAGTAAAATCAATTAATAAAAACATGTTGGTAAAAAAAACAAAAAAACAATGAACAAATGTCTTATAGTTTCAAAGACATGCTTTAAAAACATATAAACTTGATTGATTGCTTGTGCTTTTCCGATATTCGCGTGATTAATATTGCTGATATAAGTGACATATATTATGAAACAATGCTGATAAAGATACTACATAGGCTGTTCATTGATACAGACAAACAATTGACATATCATGACAACCTTGCAGATACCAATAGATATGATTGGGAAGGTTTAACGTAACTATTGAGCACTGCATCTCTCAATCCTTCATCTGAGAAACACTGAAATAATGACCTGGAAAAATTAAAGAGTAAATGTTAAACCACTGTACTGTACAGACTGACCCAGTGTGTGCTGCAGGTTATGTCGCATGTGTTTTATGCAAGCTTATACCTGATTTAGTTATTCAATTTAATGCGGATGGATGTTCTCTTTATTACATTTTACAGGCTTTCTTTTCAATATATATATATATATATATAAATATATATATTCACAGTGTTGGTAGTTTGGTATAGCTTGATGTACAGTGCGTGGTTTAATGTATTTTATGGACTACTGTAAGACTACTGTAAGACTGCTTGGCCTTCTATGGGAACTACAGTAGAACATGGAACAATATGTAGACCAAAGCATGAGATAATATTTTTGATGACATTTTTTTGAAGGTTAAACAGTGTTCTTGTCTTATCATTACATTTTACTTGTAGATAACCACAGCATACTCTAGTGATCACAAGGTAGACCCTGACTGACCGAGCCAAAAGGAAACCCCACCAAGTCTCCTTTGACCCCAGACCGACACCTGGTGACCTCTGGTGCTATTATGCTCAGTGCAATATTCAGAAAATGTAAAAACTGATCTTGTCATGAATGGGCAGAAGTGACTGTCTTTCCTGTCGGTGCTGAAAAGAGCCACTCCTGTCACACACGGTTATTGTCACGCCGGCGTTCAGCGTCTGTCAATAGAGATTTTCTCAGAAATAACACTTCTGGAGCTTCTGCACATCTGTACGAGGCAGGAGAGAGGCAGGTGGGTAAGAGGCACTTTCACCCCCAATATCTTTGAGCCTTTTTAGCTGTGGCCCAGGGAGAGAGAGAAACAGAGAGAAACAGAGAGCGAAACTGCCCCAAGCACATCTCCACTGACCTACATTTCATCTCTCGCTTTTTTCCACTCTACCATTTTTTTTTCATCTCTTATTTCTCCTGAACCAACAGCTCCATAATTGTGATGTAATGACCAAAGCAGGCGTGGTAAAATCCCAGACTGGTCAGGATGAAGCACAGGCAGACAGAAGAAAAGAAAAAGAAAAGAAGAGACAGTGAAAGACAGACGAGGGGGGGTAGTTAGCTCTTCAAAATACAATAAAGGTTTCATCCCTTTTTTGTCAAAACTATAAAATGTGTCCTTATGTGATCTGTGTGCTGTGTGGACTTCAATCCATCTGAGGGCTGGGGACTCCATTAAGAAGGATTACCCTTCATTGCCAACTATTCACTGCTCTCCCAAAGCCGCAGATAGCAGAGAAATTACTTTAAACATGACCGAATATGTACATCGTCTGTTAAGTGAGTATCGGAAGCAAAGGAACGGAGAGGTTGTGTTTGATGAGATATACTGGAGTGAGATAGGCTGCTCTGTCCATATGGTGGTAAGAGGGAGGATGGGAGCAGGAGAAGCAGACCGGGCCATGCCTAAGGGCTGAACTTGGAGAAGGAGAAAGCAGCACTCTGCGCTGAGATAGGATCTTAGGTCCTTCTGCCTTTATGTTTCACTGTCTGTTTCTATTGGCTGCCTGACTGCCCATTATGTCTGTCTGTCTGTCTACCTGTCTGGCGGACAGTCCTCCTTCCTTGAAGGTCGTCAAATTTATACTGATTGGCCTTGATATTGTTGTGTGTCCATAACGTCTGTCATTTCTTTTCATGCTTGCATGCATTTTTTTCTGTTCATTTCAGTATGTCTTCTCCTTCTTGTCTCCTCGTCCCTCCTTTTTTTCTTCCCTGCTGGCGCCGTGGCTCTAGACATGGCAATGTCAATCTGTCGGACTGTCCACCACTTTGGTCCGGTCTGAATTCAAATCTATTTTTAATTATTGGATATATTGCTTGAGATTCGGTACAGACGTTCTTTGTGCCAAAATGATTCATCTTAATAAATGTGATTATCTGTTCATGACAAAATATGGGGGAAAAAACCCACTGACATTCCCATCAGCCTCAGCTGTTGTTTGTATTTAGTGTCAACTAGCAAATGTTAGCATAGCACACTAAGTTGGTGAACACATGTAAGATGACAGTATTTAGCTTAACGTACTGCTGAGCCAAAGTACAGCCTCACAGAACCATTAGCATCGCTGTAGACTCCTACTCAGTATCTAAGTTACACAGGCTGCGTAGCCAACGGTGTTTTGGCAGCCCTCAGGTCTCAACACACGTTTTTTTAGGCAGAGATCCCTAGCTGATTCCTTTTGTGTTGAATACCGAGTCCGATCCGACATATTTTCCTAATTGTTGACTCAATATCTATCCGACACTATATGTTTCATGAGCTACTTGATCGAATTACTGGAGGTCCTGGTTAAAAGGTATTACTTGAATTTGTTGTACATTACATTTAGCCACGTTCAGTCACTGAGCAGTGTGTCCAAATAGCTTTTTCACATTTATGAATTCTCATTTTCACTCACACATGCAGCAAAATGTTCGTAGTGCTGCATCACTGGGATTAAAATATGCCCAGATCGGCCCTGATACCAACCCTCAGGATCAACTCGGGACATCTCTAGTAGTTACGCAATCTAAGTAAAATGGAAGAAGATAAACTCGATGCGTGTCTGTTCTGTCAGACACATATGAGACTGCATCCTGTTTAAGTCTTGTTTAAGTCCTGTTGGAACCCATAGTTTTCCCTCTTTGTTGACAATAACATAAATAAATCCCATTTTGCTTTATTGTTATAACATTGATGAATGGCCTTTTCCCCTGCAACGCCTTTGCTATCCCATCTAATGCTGTACCTGCTCCACATCAATGTTGTTTTGAAGAAGGAGTAGAAATGTGGTGCAAACATTGATATGTCAAAGTTTAGTGTTGTCAGACAGTACATTGCACATATGTGTTTTTTTGTGGAAACACAGTGGCAGACTGATACTTTCACTACAGTTACCCCCTATAGGGTAGATCTGATTAGAGTTAAAGCACCTTGCTGAATAATCTGCATCATAAGGCCTTTTCTTTTGAATGAGACATGATAATCTATGTCGATTGAGTTTGACTGAAAGCATGCACGCAAAACAATTTAGATTTTTTTCATCATTGAGTTTGAGTTTGGATAATGCAATTTAAACACAATATAAATGCAACTCAAATACAGTACAACAAAGACTCAAGCAGAAGAAACCTGATTATTGCAATTTGCTTGTATCTCAACAATAAAACAAAATGATGATCAAGCAAGTGTGGGAAGAGCACACCATTGGAGAGATATGATCGTGTGTTGAAAGACAAGAGGGAGAAAATAACTTGCCGAAGGAGAGCAGGATGTGATAGCCTTGTTTCTCTTAAGGTTGTTCATTCATACCAGTCAGTTTTGCCCTTGAATCGACCACTAGGAAGTTAACTTATATATAATTAGACAAGTTTCCTCTTGAAAATAAGAAATTAGGCCACAAGTCTCTGAGGAATCTCCCTCTCCAATCTGACGACATGTTTCACACTGCCTCTTATTTTCCCCTGAAACAAGCAGGTGATCTTTCACTGTGAGACGAGTGTGTATATGAGTGTGTGTGGGTATGAGCATGTGTGTCTGACTTTGTGAGTGTATTTGTGTGTCTGTGCACGTGTCTGTATGTATGAGATCATGGCCGCATACCTCAAAGACAGGTTTTGCTGGTGCGAAATAAAGAGGTTGCTCCTTTTTCTATCATGCACCAAATTGTTTCACGTATATTGCCTCCATGTAATGTGACATTGACACATTGACATGTCAAGTGAGAACTCAGAGAAAGAAAGAGAAAGCCAAAGAGGGAGGGATGAAAGATGGAGAGAGGAGGACAGAGAGAGAGGGAGGGATTGAAAATACACTTGAGAAATTTGCAGAGAGATACCACAAGTGACATAGGCAATTTCTGTAGAAAAATTACTTCATCATAATTTCAATCCCAAAAAAAATTGAAAGGAAAGCCCTGAAGGAGGAAGGCCAAGTCACCTTGAGAAGCATTAGGGGAAACACTTACGCACCACACACACACACACACACACACACACACACACACACACACACACACACACACACACGCACGCGCAAACACACACACACACACACACACACACACACACACACATGCTCATACACTCTGATTATGGCTCAGTACAATTGTGTTCAGGCAAATGAAAAAAATGAGTTACTCCATTATTTGTATTCAGCTACTTTGTCAGAGACCATTTTGATGCTTCAGTGTTGTACATCTGTGTTAAGTGCTCAGAGCCTGTGGTATATCAGAGTTAAAAATATACAACCTATTAGTCTGGCTGGTACTATTACTAGCATCATCTAATCAAAGCTTTATATAGAGCCAGTGGTTCAGACAAACAGTTTCATGTCTCTACCTCACAGTGCCAATCATCAGATTTTAATTGGATTTCTCTATTATCTGTTTTTTTTTTCTTCACACAAAGCCATTAAGATATTAAATCTAGTTTTACATTGAGTCAGTCATTCCCCCCTTCTCTCCCCTTGTTCCTCTTAATATATATATATATATATATATATATATATATATACTTTTTGGTAGGCATATTGAATATGCCCCGTAGCCCGAGGCTCTCTCTCAAAATAATTTAGTCCTCGTTGATTTATTTGGGAGAGCTTAACAAATGTTGACGTGGAAATGGGGAGGAAATGGCAAACTGGGACTTTTTGAGGCTTTCATGTTCAGGGCTACTTGATAGTTATGTTGATTTTATGAAGTTGTTCGTAATGATATAAACCAACAGAGGATACGGCAACAGCTTTGCAAATCAGCGTCTTCATTTAATATTCACTGATGCTTTGCAAAAGATGGGTCGGTAAAGAGACACTTCCTGATAACAGTCTTTACTGAAGAGGGCCGCTGAAACTGTATGTTTGATTTGAGTGTGTGTGCCATAGAAATAGAATATCATTTTATGTAACACCCTGGACTGTTGTTTTGTGAAATGTGTAGTCATAATCACATTCAAATATCCAGTCTTCTAAAACATTATACTTTAGTGAATTTAAAGCTTTTTTTTCTCCTTATTCCCTTGAGGCATCACTGGCTTGATTTACAGTAATCCCCTTGATCAAAACAGACAGATGTATCCTTCATAACCACCTCATCTCATACCCTCCCTACCCATAACCCTTGACCTCTGACTCCTACCCATATATCTGTAGGTGTCCAGTCAAGGGGGGCTTTTCTAGAAGACCAATAATGGAGCCCTGGGGGACGCCAACCAGAGATCCTCTTACTGTCTGTCGCACAGGGGCAGCACTAAGCACTATAATCTGAAGGGAGGGGGAGTGATCGTGTGTGTGTGTGTGTGGGTCTGTGTGTGTGTATGTGTGATGATGATGGGGTGGGGATGGGTCTGGACGGAATGTTTTTAACCCCTCCCTCGCCCACATCCCCATCCCTTCTCGTTAATCTGGAGTCTAGCATGTGGATTAGTGGACACTCTGCAGCACCACTGTTTGACAGAACGCTGCGTTTCCTACAGAGCATATAAGATTACGTCTTTAAGCAGTTTATACTCACAGCTCTGTGAGAATATTGGAGTTAGCACATTGGCTAATGACATCAAATGCAATCAAAATGCTGGCGCATGCTTTAATGCTGTGTTTTGATTTTGTGGCTATATATACAAATGTAACATTCTGCTGTGTGTTTTAGAATCAAGGAAAGAGGTTGTATATCCAAGCGAGATTACACGTTTTCCAACAGGTGTTATGAATTTCAACTTTTTTCTTTTTTTCCCATGCCGTGGGTGCCAGATAACTCCTCACCATCACACCACAACCTACCCCCCACAAACACACTCACAAACATTTACATGCACAAACACGTACAGCTTCATCACGTTAATGCGATCATCACCTTTAGCGTTGGGTGGATGATTTGACATCTCTCTTTGTTTGGGCTGCGGTAAAATGAGTCTGTTAGTCTGTTAATCCACCAGGATTAAGAAATAACAACAATCCCCCATGGAGTGTGTGTGTGTGCGTGTGTTTGTGTGTGTTTGTGTGTGTTTGTGTGAGAGAGAGAGTGCAGTATTCTATGTGTGTGATTGTACATCTCTGAATTTTTTATTTTGACACTTCCTTTGCTTCAAATTGCGTCAGATGAAGAAATTAGTGAGCAATATGACTTTAAGGGTTTAATGTAACAACATACTAGGATGATGAAGATGATGATGATGATGATGATGGTCATGATGATGAGGAGGAGGAGGAGGAGGAGGAGAAGAATATATGTTGAGGGAGGGGTATAGGGTAGAAGAGTGTAGGGATTAGTTGATATTGCCCTGGAATTACGTACGCTTTGGTGGACATCTACTTAAGTCCTGCCTTATGCGCCACTGTCTGGAACACACACACAAAAAGCCCTCTGTCCCATTCACGCACACAAAGACTATTAGTACAGTCCAGCTCATCCTCTCAAAGCGCAAAAGAAAAGAGAAAAAAACATGTTAAGTCTTTGTCCTCTTCTGTCTGGACCTATTCATTCTCTCATACATGGGAAGAAGAGTAATGGGAAAAGAGAAAGAAAAATTGGAAAGACATAGATTATGATTTGTCCATTGAGGTTTATGGTTGAGATGGTAAACACTAAGTTACTTCAGAGCAGCCGTAGTGATTTTGGATTTGTACAAACCTCAACAAAAGGATGGCTGCTGTGCCAAAAATAATAGGATTGTATGTTTACAATATCACCAATCATGTAATTACCGTAATATGATGCTACTGGAGACAGTAAAACTTCTAAAACCTCACTTACATCTTCACTGATGCATTATGGTATTATTATATTATTGTGTTTTTCTGACAAAATGACATACAAGAAAACTGACATAAAATCTTAATTATACAGAATGTATCAGTTTAATGCAGTTTGTGTCACGTACTGTATACAATTCAAAGTTAACCTGTTAATGGTCATGACTGGTTCTGCAGCATAATAAATGTTCAGTATAAACAAATTATTAAGATTATTTGTGCACAATTTAATGAAGGCTAAACAATGGAAGGTGTAGGTTATACAAACACGCTGCTGAGTAAAAAAAAAATCATAAATTCTCAATTGATGATGGTGATGGTCATTCTTACCAGCCACAGAAAACCTGAAAATTGAATCAGAAATCCCAAACAAAGTTGTTTTTTACAAAAAGAATGCTAGAAATATCTTACAATAATGGCATTCATATTAAAGACGGTTGGAAAGTAATATCCTGATGCAAGTTTTGATGTTGTTCTATGATGTTATGGTGGTAATTCAATGTGTCTGTTATTCCCCCTTCTGGGATATTTTTCTGTGCTCTCTCTTCTGTTTCTTTTGCTTTACATACTGTACTTAGCCACCACTCTTTCTTTCCTTTAGTGGCTGCCACTTCCAATCTCTCCTCTCCTCCTATCCCTTCCCCCTTTTAACTCATTCTGAATTATCCATAGCTGCATCGCTCTCTCACTTTCCCTCTTTTCCCCTATCCATCCCCCTCTTTCCTGTCTGCATGTTCGCCCGCTCTCTGTCTCTCATTCCCATCTCTTCCCCCTTCTCTCAATTTGCTCTCTTACTTTATGGCAGCCTTTCACTTTCTGCATCCTCTCTTCATGCCCCCCCCCCCCCCCCCCCCCCCCATCCCATTCTCTAATTCTCTATTCCCTTGCTCTTCCCCTCTCTTTCGCTGTGTCTCTCTCTTAGTGTAACTGTAGGATATAGGTCAGCAGGGCGGCTTGGCTGACTCGTGTCTAGACTCAGCCTCAGTCTTGGGGGCATGCAGTCACACAGCGGAGCACATTGACCAGCACAATCACCGCACAACACTGGAGCTCCATTGACTGGCTGACTGTGCCTATGTGTGCGTTTGTGTCAGTAAAAAACACACACGCAAACACACCCACTGAGGAAAAAAGCTGTGGGGCAAAGTTCTTATGAGAAAGCTTCGCAGCACGCTGAGCATTACCAAAAACATTAACGCCATCTGTGGACAAAAAACGAGTGGTAGAAATGTCAGTGTAAATGCCATTAGCTGGGAGTTGATATTTACAACAGGGCAAACATGACCACAGGGCGCTCCTTTAAATTGATCAGAAATTTTCAAGCGTGGATAAATGCAAATTCATAGCTGATGAAAGGAGTATTAATGGGGCATTCTATGAAGTTTCCTTTCTTGAGCTGGATAGATGAGAAAATTATTACATTGAAATGAAATTGGATACGGCATGCATGTTGTCTGAGCTTCTACAGTATGTGAGCTGAATGCACTGTATACGCCTGTGTTAGACACTTTAGAAAGGGGGGTCGGCAGCTGTATGGCAGTGGGTGCTGCAGGGTGCAACATGCTTTGGGGAAGGGTAGATAGGGTGATGGTGTGTGTGTGTGTGTGTGTGTGTGTGTGTGTGTGTGTGGTCGGGCAATGATTCATTTAACTGAGTGTATGTTCCACCCATCCTCCTCCTCCTCTTGCTCTTCCTCTTACTCAGTCTGTGGTCCAGATGTGATCCCCCCTCTTTCTCCCTGGATACTGATTCAGTCCCTCCACCCAGCCTGCCAGCCCTCCGCCTCTTCAGCCAGACCAATGAGGTGAGGGGTGCAGGAGGGGAACATGCAGTGGGTGCACATTAGTCCGATGTGACATAGAGAGCCTCTAATAATCACAAGCCACTAAATATTGCAATACTAGCAATGACCTGCGTTTAGTTTACATGGTGTTTCACTAAGTGCTCAAAGCTCTCTGTGTAAGACGTGAAACCATGTTACCTCGATATTATCTCTATCTATCTATCTATCTATCTATCTATCTATCTATCTATCTATCTATCTATCTATCTATCTATCTATCTATCTATCTATCTATCTATCTATCTATCTGTCTGTCTGTCTGTCTGTCTGTCTGTCTGGCCTATGTATATAAAGTATACTATATAATTTCACTCCAGTGAAAAATGATCAATGATCTTGTGACTCCTCTTTTCAATCTTTCATGTCATGGTTTAGTCATTTGTTAATCATGATTATAATTTGCAAATAATTGTTTCTTAATCTTCCTATTAACAGTGGCACCACCATTCTGCCAGGCTGAACTATTGATAGATGAATGGGATTAAAAGTGTGTTAGTTACTGTACGAGTGTTTGAGTGTCTTCACATGGCTTTCAGAGGACAAATCCAATCTGTGATGTAGCAACACGTTACCTTACTCCCAGCCCATAAATAATGTCTGCTGTCTACCCCCTTATGCCTTGACCGCACCAGTTTAGTCTCTCATTTTTTCCCTCTGCTTTTACTGCGGTTTTGCTTTTTTTTTTTTAAATTTCTCATTTAAAAACATATTAAGTCACTCTGCAAGTCAATCATAGTCTCTTCCTTGATATTCCCCCTCCCAGCCCATGTCTGTCATCCAGTCTTTCTCCCTTTATCTTTAGTCTTGTTGGTTATTAAAAGCATGAAAGAACTTTTTTCTCTAATGAGAAAGCTCTCATGACAAATACAGAAAAACACACGGAAACAGGTACAACCCCCCCACATACACACACACACAAATACACACACACGCACACACACACACACACACACTAAAAAAGGGTAATGTACAAGTTCACGTACAAATTGGTTTCAATCACGAGTAGCATCTTGATAATGATTCATTATTATGATTTAGCTTATTACAGGTCTTCAGATCACGTAGACTAACATCCCCTCTCAAAGAATCAGAAATCATTCAACTACACTCATTTTATCACATAATGTGAACACATGCATGCGTGTGCAGGCATACACACATGCATGGATGGCTATGCATTTACCCTCCATGCATATGCAGATGTTAAAAATGGTTTTGCAAACACAAACAATTCTCTTTGCACACCTCACACAGACCGTGTTATATCATCTCACAGTGATTTTTCATCTCATTGAAGCTAAAAAACATCAGAGAAAATGTTTTTAGAACAACAGATAAGCTTCTTTGCTTCCTCTCTTGGTGCCAAAACCAATGTCTGCCTCTTTCTGTTTGAGAGGGTGCAGACAGGCTGAAATCAATAGACGTGTGGCTGAAAATCTCATTAGACGCCATTGTGAGGAATAGATGTTATGATTAACTTGCAATGTTAACTTTGCCCACACATGGGATAATGATGGAGCTGAAGGACACCATGTTAGATCCTTTTGAGTACGATGTAATCAATGACTCGAATCCTCTTCATGCGTGAACAAACAACTTGACTTTCAGAGTATAATATGGTGACTTCTGACTAGTGTGTGCTGTTTGTACGGTTCCTCACTCTGACTTTTGTGTGTGTGCCTCAGTCTACTCATTAGAAATGCCTCAGTCTACTCATTACAAATTGAATGTTTTACATTAAGTACATTCATTACCTAGTCAATTGATATAAAATAAAATGACAAATAGTTTGTTAATCAAATAATTGTTTTAGTTGTTTATCAAGCAAGCATGTCAAATATTTCCTGGTTGTATAGCTTCTCGGATTTTCTGCTTTTTTTTTCAACCAATTTCTAAATGTCAAGTTTCCAGTCTCTACAAGTTGGTTTTCTTATAGTGTTGAATAGAATTAAAACTGCTGGCTGACAATTTAAAGGAATACTTTGACTTTTGGGGAAATTATCTTATTTGCTTCATTGCCAAGAAAGACTTTGACGAGAATAGTGATACCACTCACATGTCTGTTGGGCAAATATATAGTTGGAGGCAGCAGCCTGTTAGCTTAGCACAAACACTGGAAAGGGGGTCGGCGGGTATGTTGGCATTGCTTTGTACAAAAGTAACAAAATTCACCTCTGAAGCGCACTAATTACTAGGTTATATCTAGTTATATATTAGGAATACTAGTTAGTATTCCTAAATGTTTATCACCACTCCAGCTCTAACTCAGAACATATCAGGAGAGACGATCCAGCGAGCTGATCCTCTGAACTTTTAACCTCATTTAGTGCTGTAGGATGATTTGTATGTATGTGCATCGTTATATAGACTGATATATCAGTACAGCTCATCACATCCTCCGCTTCCTATCCCTTTTTCTGTCTCCTCTCTTTCATGCATGTTGCCCCAGGCACCACTGTCAACTCCCATCATGCTTTGCTCTAGCCACAAAAGTGATGTCTGTATGGTTGTTTTACTTCCTGGACAACACTGCAGAATCTCCTATTATCGTAGTTGAATTCTATAATGCACTTTGCTGTGAAGTTAAAGTGAAAAGGTGTTTCTGGCAGAGTGCATTATTATAATTGTACTATACATTACCCCCCACACTCGTGATTGTTTTTTTCCCAACTGATCTGCATCATAAAGGATGCAAACTGCTGTTACATGTGAACTGGACTGTGTGTAATTCACATTACAGGATACAGTGGCAGCTTCATGGTTTTACCTTTTACCAAAGCACATTGATCCCTTTATGTTCTGGCCTCACGGGAAAACCACAGCTGCAGACAATCAATTATGGTCAATTTACAATCCGACCATAAAGTGCAGTAGATATACTGGGAATAACTTTCAAAGTTATGGTAGCAGATAAAGTTGTGAGGGTTATTGAGATATTCCAACTTAGGCGTGGATAAAATATGGCTGCTGGAGTAAGGGATGTAATCATGTTTAGATAGTGTTATTTGAAAAAAAAAACATCCATTAAAACTATCACAGATTTATGTGTATCCTATTAAAGGGATCTCTATAAATATATAAAATCATGGTGGTAACATTCTGCTTCATGAGGTCTTTAACTTTGACCCATGGACTCCAGCATTTCCCAAGAAGATGTAATGTAATTTAGATATTAATATTATGTCTCAATGATATTACATTTAAAGAGTAGGTTCAGAAGTCTCATTTCCCCAGTCAGAAACACAGGTAGCAGCATAAATCTCTGCCTGTCTGACTGACATCTCTCAGTGGATGTCCGCACACCACCTGCAAATTAACCCTGACAAGACTGAACTACTTTTCCTTGCAGGAAAAGGCTCTCCCACCCACGACCTCACCATTACCTTCAACAACTCAGTGTTGGCCCCGACCCTGACTGTCAGGAACCTCGGTGTGACACTCGACAGTCAACTCTCCCTGACTGCCAACATCACCGCAACAACACGTTCCTGTAGGTTCATGCTGTACAACATCAGGAGAATACGTCCTCTTCTCACTCAGAAGGCGGCACAGGTTCTGGTCCAGGCTCTGATCATCTCATGTCTTGACTACTGTAACTCCCACCTTGCAGGTCTACCTGCTAATGCCATTCAACCTCTGCAGCTCATCCAGAACACAGCAGCTCGACTGGTCTTTAATCTCCCGAAATTCACCCACACTACGCCACTCCTCCAAACATTGGTACTTGCGTGTGGTGCTACGAACAGATCGGGTCCATTCTACATCCAGGACATGGTAACACCGTACACCCCAGCTCGTACACCCCAGCTTGTTCTCCGCTCGGCTTCTGCCAATCGGCTTGTAGCTCCATCACTGCGAGTTAAACACTCAACAAAGTCACGACTATTTGCTGTCCTGGCTCCTCAATGGTGGAATGATCTCCCCATCGACATCAGGACAGCAGAAAGGCTCTACATCTTCCGCCGCAAACTAAAACACATCTTTTTCGACTATACCTTGAATAAGGAAGGTAGTGCCGTAGTAGCACTTTAGTAGCACTTAAATGACACTTACTTATAGCACTTTGTAGTTTAACTTTCTTGAAGAAATTGTACTTTCTTGATTCTTGTTGTTCTGAGTTTGTACTCATGGTTGGATGCACTGTGTCAGCGAAATGAAATGTAATGTAATGTTAAATTGCTGGGTACAGACATCTGGACTACACAGCAACGGTCTGCTATAACTGCACAAAAGCTTACGACTGCTTCAGTCGGGCCAAACAACGTCGTGCTGTGCTTTAGCTGTGCTATAATCACAACATATCACAGACTCATACCAAAGCACTTGCAATGGACGCAGCTGCTATGGAACGTAGCCTACACTATAGCGGCTAGCATATTTATTTATTCATCACAGGCTAACGTTAAATTTATTTAATTATTTGCCTATTTATTTACATATGTTAAACATTTATTGT
Source organism: Taurulus bubalis (assembly GCF_910589615.1). Classification (NCBI taxonomy): domain Eukaryota; kingdom Metazoa; phylum Chordata; class Actinopteri; order Perciformes; family Cottidae; genus Taurulus; species Taurulus bubalis. Next base: position 15,564,746 of record NC_136596.1, on the reverse strand, counting down.
GCAACCACTAAAAAACTATCCAGCGGCAGTAGGATAACTTTGATAACTGCTTGTAGGCTACCAGACTTGCCTTTATTTTTTAGGTGAAGGTGTGTTCCTCGGTGTCCTGAGAATGTCGCTCGTGTAGTTTTATATCTGTGGTTTCCATCAGCTGTCTTAAGTCAAGATCCTGACAAGTTTCTGATTTATGTTGCTGTGGAGGCAGTGGTTAGTCTATCAGAATCAGAATCAGAATCAGAAAAACTTTATTTATCCCCGAGGGGTAATTAAGAAGGCAAAGAGCGGCATATAAAGAGATTAAGAAACAAATAAAGAAATTAAGAAACAAACAATAATGGATGAAGACAAGGATAGGAAAGAATTATACACACACGCAAAGATGAGGAGGTTCTATGATAAATAAAAGGTGCAGGTGAATGATAAGGTGCAAGTAAATATAAGTGAAAAAAATAAAAATAAAAATACAGTTATGTATTTAAATAATAAATAGTAAAGAATAAACAAATAAATATATACATATGTTATAGAATTGTGTTATTTATACTATTTCTGCTGCCTTCCTGCTTGCTTGCATATTCTGGGCAACATTGTTGAAGCTCCTCTTATTGTTTAACAGGAAGATATTTTTCTGGAGTTGGGAATTGCTCAATCCACTTCTTCATAGAAGTTACCTCAAGTATTAGAAGCTGACTATTATATAACCAGTTATATAACTGTTGACAGAGTGATAGTTGTATGACCCGTAAGCAACAATGACAACACATTTGTCTAACGTTTACATTTTTTTAGATGCATAGTGATACTGAAAGTGCTAAATAATTAGACATCATATGTGGTTTATGTTATGGCTATGAACCAATCAAATTGCTTGATTTGAGCTACTTGTTTTAAAAATAAATAACTGTTGTTTACTAATCAGAATCGAGCATTCAACAAAGCTGTGTAATAATCACGTGTAATGTGTGCATTGAAATGGTTCACATTACCCCCACTCAGTGACTTATACGCTGGCCGGCTCTGTAAAAAAGCCAGCTGTATTTCTAGGAACCCCATCCACCCTGGACATGCACTGTTTGCTCTTTCCATCTGGAAGGAGATACAGGACAATTAAAACATGCACAAACAGACTAAAAAACAGCTTTTATCCACAGGCTGTCAAATGTATAGAACCCCCCCACCCAAACCTGAGGACACTAGCACTGACTACTGAACAATATTCAATGGCACGTGCACTTTATGATGATCCACTTATTTATCTGTCTACTTGTGTTGTGAATGTTTCTATGGTTGTTTTTAATGTTTGTCTTTACTGTAAGAGCTGCTAAACAGTTTTTCGTTGTTTTTGACAATGACATTAAAGTATTCTATTCTATTCTAAAGTATTCTATTCATGGTCGCTGTAATCATTCCTTCTTTAAGCCAATACCTTTTAAGACGAAAACACTGTAGTGCAAAAGAAAATGCATTCAAAAGTTCAACTGAAGCTGCTTCAGAAGTCTCAATTAGCCAAATCGACATTTTGCAGGCATCAAACATACAGTACATGCAACTGCTAGGATGTATCCCTCCACCACAAACTAAAAAAGACCAGAACTTTGTAAAATACAGTTTATCCACCAAATGAGGAATGTTGATGGCTAATATGGAGAATAGGAAGGATTACAGCATCTATATAAGACATGTAAGATACTGTTCAAAATATCATAATCTATTCATGGACATTAATTGTTTGTCATGTATTGTTTTCATTATTTGATTCAGCCCCTGTCCAGTTCATTCTACAAAATTGACATGTAACATGTAATCCCCTTTTCCCCTTTGCTAACTATCCATCTGCTGCTACACACACACACACACACACACACACACACACACACTATATATATATATATATATACATATATATATATATATATATATAAATATATATATATATGTATATATATATATATATATATATATATATATATATATATATATATATATATATATTCAACTAGATATACATAGCAAACATATAAAGGTAAAGTGCATCATGCTAAAATAAACATGTGACTAACCTCCTAGTCATCCTTTGCTTCTTCACAACCATCCAGTGTGATTATACCGAGTGTTTGTAGTGTGAGGCCATGCTTCTAGCCTTCCTGCTCCCACAGTCGTGGTCGTATGAAACATTAAAGCCAAACTCAGACCATCTATATTTCATACAGCATTTTGCAAACAACAGATGAATAAATTATACCTTGAAAGTGGGCATAACCTCTGCATCAGCATATCACCGTGGCCTATTTCTCTGCTTTTCTGAATGATGAGTAGGGCTGATGTGTGTGTGAACCAAGCATGTGTAGGGGAGTGACCATATGCGTGCATGTAAGTGTATCTGTGTCCTGTGTGTGTCACTTTTCCCCTCGTATCTAGCTGTACACATGTGTGTCCAGTGTCAGCAGGGTTAGGTGCGTACTCTTTAAGGACTAATGAAAGCTTCGCTGTGCCCCTTTTGTAAAAAAGAGCAACACTGATACACTTGCCAACTCGCCATCTCCTCTGTCCCCAACACCATTATTACTCCCATAAAGACTCTCTTATATAATATGTCCAACCATTAATGGAAAATAACACTTCGGCTCTAACAAAGAACAGAAATGTAATTACCGGTCTGAATAGCACTGCTGCTCCTTATTCTTACCCAGAGAGAAGAGGCAGAGAGACAGGCAGAGGGACAGAGAGGGACAGAAAAGCAAGGGTAGGATTGAGAGACCTGACAAGCATTTAGTGAAATAGAAAATCATGAAGGGATGGAGGGAGTGAGGGTAAAAAGAACAAAGGCAGGAGGGAAGGTTATAGCGGAGAAAAGGTCATTAGTTCTTTTCTTGCCCCTTTTCTTGCCCCTCCCTTCACATTTTGGGGGTGGCTGTGGCTCATGGGTAGAGTGGTTGTCCTGCAACCGCAAGGTTCATGGTTCAATCCCTGGTCTCCTCATAGTTCGCATGTCGAAGTGTCCTTGAGCAAGACACTTAACCCCCAGTTGCTCGGGCGCCCCACGGCAGCACACTGCTCCCTAATAACCAAGGATGGATTAAATGCAGAGAATAATTTCCCCAAGGGGATTAATAAAGGATCATTTCTTCTTCTACTCTATGTTTTTCTTTATATTTTTCCTTTTTCCTATCTGCAGTCCCTACGTTAAAGGTTTGGTTAGGTTCAGGATTTGAGAAAGAAAACCTGACCTCCAGCACACGTATTACCTTTTTCTAGAGCTTTTAGCCGCTATCTCTCACTCTTCCATATAGAAGGTGGACATGGTCAAGAATTACCTTTAATGCTTTATTTGGTTAAAGACAATCGTGGTCATGAGGAAAACAACGTAGGCTGGAAATGGAAGTCAAACACCGGGTTTGCTCCCAGACGGCCTTAAACTTGCATTCATTCTAATTGCCAGCAAGTCTATTACAAAGTTAACTTACTTCTCAATACGTTTATTACCTCAGTAAACACTGTAAACTCACATTGACAGTGTTTACTAATGTAATGAATGATATTGTCTAACTTAGATAGTTTCAATGTCTTTTAAACAAGGTATGATGTTCATTTAGTAGATTATGGTCCCATTTAGAAAAAATAGACGATAAAGCAGGGCATGCTTTAGGGCGTGGACCTTGGGATTGATAGGTCATGACCACGGTGTTGTCCGGTCTGGGAGTTTTCCCTGTTTTAGTCTTACAACTTTAACCCTTTTACAGTGTGTTTTCAGTTAATTGAAAACACACTGTTAACACATGTTAATTGTAACCTTTTTGGTGACCTTAAAATGTCATATTCAGTGTTCGGTTGTATTTAGGTCCACCATCTCATGTTACTTCTGGTTGCAAGATGGCAACTGCCTGAATGCCAAACTTGAGGCTTTGAAACGGCAGTTCACAAGCCAATGTGTGACGTCATGGTGACCACGTCCACATTTTATTTACAGTCTATGTTTGGCACTGGCTGGCAAAATATGAGATTAAGTTGTGATGCCATTAAATCTCTTATCGAACCTTGTATTTCTCCTTTCTTATTGGCAAAATAACATTTAGGTAGCTGCCGTCTCATTTTAGGACAACAAAATATATCAGCTGTCGATAATCAAAGGTTGATTCTAACCTAAAATTGAAATTCTAGTGGTTCAGAGTGATCCCTGTAAGCCAATGTTTCATCATTTTTTAATTAAGGGCAACAAAACCATCATTCAATACACTTGACAACTGTGAGTGGACCGTGTCCTTTTGTAGTTTAACAAGACCAAGCAGACTGGTGACTGTTCTCTTGAATTGGCTGATGAATTGAATAGTTCAGGCCTCCAGTATTTGGAAAAAGTAGATCATGAAAAATAAGATTCAAGTTATAAACACCTGTAAATTTGTCTGATAAATTAAATCAACATTTTGGATTTGTATTTTGTATATTAGGTCATTTCAGGTTGTGCCTACAAGTTGTGGACATTAATTCGGCTGCAGGGTTTCTGCTCTATCAGCAAATGTTGAAAGCTAAATCGAATTAAGATTCCATAAGACATTTAAAAAATCTAAATCCAAACCCGACAATATTCTTCAGCAGTGCTGTAACATTGTCTTTTTGCCTTTGCTTATTATTTCAGAAAGTCTTGATTAGAAAACAGACTCATGTAGTTATATTTGAATATAGTAACATATATGTCTGATGAAACACAATACATTAGGATAATGTTGTGAATCTCAAGACGTTAACTCAGACATAACACCCTTTTCATATGACTCAACAAAACAGACATTGCCTTCCTCTTGTGCCTAATATTTTATATGTTTTTCATGATACATCTGTTTGTTTATTGGGAATCGGTCTTGTGACAGGCTTCATGTCAGGCACCATTTTACTTACTCCTGTATGAAACATGCCAAACTTGCTGCGGGCAAAGACACACAGGAACTGTATGAGTGCATCCATGAGTGCGCCTGTGACATTTCTGCGCACATTTGTGTCTGAGATTTTTACTGAGTGTGTATGTGTGAGTAAACATGCCTGTGGCAAAGACAAAAGCATTGCAAAAACACACAGTTAACATCTGGGAGAAAGATGGACTGACAAAACATTTTCACTGCGAAGAGGCAAATGTGTTTCTATTCATGTGTATATGTATGTATTTTGTATATGTGCATGTACACACAGAAATGTACACGTGTTTACATCTGATTGTCCTATTGTCTGCCATGTGTTTCTTTTTTTCCCATGCATCTGAACGCTTATTACACTGAACAGCAGTTTGCATAGGCGCATTCTGAATCATTTGTGTGTTACAAATCACCTCCTGAACACATCTAACCTTCATGGTTTAACTTCAGGGTGAGTTCATGCATTAGTCAACGTGCAGATGTGGGTTACTGTCTCGGACTGACCACCACGCGTGTGTTTGTAAATGGGGGGACTTTTGCAATGGCCTATTTGTGAGGAGTAAAATGAGTTGCAACGGTTGCTCTATCTGTATGTTCACAGTGCTGTGTTGATTTTATGCAACATTGGGAAAAGCTTCAGTGGGAGAGAGAGAAACATAAAAGGGCTTGGAATGTAGAGAAATAAGGTTAGCCGTCGAGGTTCATTACATATAGAGACAAGAAATTACAGTGAATTTCATCTACACACTGCTCTGTGCACATGACATTACATTCACATCACTATTACATTCAATTAACGTCAACTAAATATTTTCATTCCTCTCTTCGGACCCATTGTCATCACATTTCCCCATTACTTATTGGGAAGACGAAACATTGACGATTAAAAATGTAAGCCCCTTTATTTAATAATTTATCAGTGAGTGGCATATGTTAAATATGTGTTGAAAGCATACATTAGATTTGTTTTGTATACAAATCAGCTCCAGGCATGCACCCTTAGGGGGAGATTGTAGCCTGGGAGATTTGGCATATACTGGTGGTTGTATTATTTAGATGTGCATAGATTTCTATCCTTATTCCTGCTGTTGCTTTTGTTAACTGTGCCTGATTATACCACACATTATTCCAACTGACAGAGGGAAGAAAGACTTTATTATGAGACGCACACACATGTAGTAAACTAGTTTATTTTTTGTTATTTGATTTGCACAGTATGTGTTTGGTTATTGCACATTTTGTTCAACATAAAATATATTTAAAACTTTGGCTATACTTTATTACTTTAATTTTAAGAATATATACAGTATTCATATAATTTGATTGATTTCTTTATTTTATATGGAGCTAATGTACTTTGTTGACATGTACTTTGCAGGTAAAGTGAGTGCCGAGGTCACGTGTTTAAAATTTGTAATTTGTTGCTTATAGCAATATGTGTGTTTGCATAAATTAGTGGAGTGGAGCTGAATTCAGGGTGAGATTGGGCCGCAGGTGATGAATTGAATGTCAGAGGTCAGAGAGCTCATTCAAGTCTAGAACTGACATAAAGTACATTTTACACAATCTCAGTGGCTCTCTCAGGGGCCTTTCTTGCTTTTCTTTTTCTTTCTCTTTGTTTTGTACAAAGAGAAAGAGAGGTTTATTGTTTACCGGTCAAATTTTGCCAGATCTGTGAGAGAGGAGAGGTCAGCGGAGGGCAGGGAAATTACTTTAAACAGCATGATTACAGTAACGTTTTTTTTAATAGGATATGTATTATTGGATTATAAATTATATTTTCTTTGCTTGCCTCACATTTAGGACAGCAGATAAATGAAATGAAGCATAAAAAGTGACAGACTGAGGTTTAATCAGTTAGTTTTTTAAATTGTTTTTCAGTTTTTTTATTTTATGTTGTCTTTATATTAGCAGCATTGACAAATACAACCACAATACCTTTTTATATTAACTCCGTCCCAATATTATCAGCTTTGGCAAGACAATGTATTGCGTTGAGACATTACAGACCTGATCAGGACATTTTGTGATCAGCAATAAAGTGTTGCAAGTATTTTGAGGGAAAGTGAAGGCGAAGAGGAGGGAAAGTGACAGAAACAAGAGTTGTGGGGGAGGGAGAGAGGAGAGGAAGGAGAATGAGAGAGGGGAGGGGGGAAGCATCTCACGCTAACACAGATCATGATCATCATGTTGGCAGGATCTGAAAGATTAGACACATCAATAGTTTATGAATCTCCACAGAGTTGCGCTCAATTCCCTCTTCTATAAATTACTAAATAAGGGCATTTACATCACAGCACCACTGCAAACTTTTTCCTTTTCTCTACTGTTTCCTTTCATCTTTTTCTAGTTGAAACTTGGACACAGTCCATTTGACCCTTATGAACTGACTAATAAGAGAGAGGAACAGAGGGGGAAAACTGCAAAGGATGTCTTCATTGCTGTTGTGATTCAGTAAAGAAGATAGAGAGAGAAGAAGAGAGGAAGAGAGGGAGAAAGAATAAAAGGAAAAGAAGACGTGGTAAAGACGCAAGCACCTAAAAGACTGACATAATTAATTGATGTGGCCCGCCGATACACATGAATTATGCAACTTTTATATTCAAGAAAATTACAAACACAACCCATTGGGAGAGAATGGAGAGGAGTCATTATCTGCAGACTTGAACCTTTGTAAAATGCACCAAATTTTTAATAATTAATAGATATAAACAAATAACACATGAATAAAGAACACTTAAAAAGCCACCCAAGACATAGGAGTTTTGCGAACTTCCTCTGTAACTTTCCTTGTGTGGTGAGAGGAAGAGAGCAGTGGGAGGAAGTACTGAGTCGAATTAGGAGGAAAGATATGGAAGTAATATGATAATAAAAAAGTATACTTTTTCTCAGATTGATTAATTTATACTTTATTTTCTAATTCAGATTGCTCAGCTTGTTTATATTTACTATGAAATCAGCTCTTACATGTTCAAATTAAGGATGTGTGTGTGTGTGTGTGTGTGTGTGTGTGTGTGTGTGTGTGTGTGTGTGTGTGTGTGTGTGTGTGTGTGTGTGTGTGTGTGTGCACATGTCAGTGTGTGTAGAGTGTGCAACCTTGAAACCTGCCAGAACAGTGTGCTGGGTTATCAGAGGTAGATTGTACTGCATCTGCTAACTTTTACTGTGGCTGAAGAAACAGATACTTTCAGCTTTGCAACTAACACATCACATGCATCTTTTCATCTATTCAAAATAACTAACTGCAGCTATTCGTTGAGTCAGTACTAAATACAAATTAGAGCAAAGCAAATAGTCTAATATAGTCTATATGTATTATAGTCTAATGTATAATAAAAGATTTGTTTTCTATACATTGCTGACACTTATCAATATCCCCATAAACAAATATAGCAAGACAAAGAAAAGCGGGCGATCTGCACATTTGTGTAACTGGAGCTGCTGAATGTTTGACAGAAATCAATTAAATTGCTTAAAGAGTGACAAAAAAAAAGCACAAACACAAACTGCTGTTAAAGACACTGTCTTTAATTTAAGTACTATTGGAACGAGAAATAAAATATATTCCAAACACATCCGCAGTATCCACACACACACACACACACACACACACACACACACACACACACACACACACACACACACACACACACACACACACAGTCACATACTGTATATCCATGAGAGAAGGACAGTGAATATGTCAGATTGGGTTAGGATGGTGGGGCTGAAGAGAGGGGAGGACAGGACACCCTACAGTGACCACATAGTGATGCCCTACGGGTGCTCTGACTGGAAATGAGCAAGAACTGCAACCCACACACACACACAGACCCCGATACACACAGATACACACAGACACACACAGACATACACACACACACACACACACACACACACACACACACACACGTGTGTAGGCCATAGTCACCTTCAACATAATGCAGCATATGTTTCACTCTGAAAATATCAGTCAGAAAAGCTCACACCAGCCGCTATTCAAATACGGTGGATACTTTCGAAAGTAATTGAAGATATGTATTTACTGTTGGAATATGAACTTACATGTCCTCTTTTTTTCATGTGAGCATTATTTAGACTCTAGCATATTGGAATAGTATGGCAGAATTGTATTCGTAAATGGACGAGATGTGTTACATGAGAGGCCATGTGAATGAGGCAGCACAACGTGAGGTGTTATTCTGAACATCTTGTTGGATGTAGTCTCTACCTATCCTACCCTCCAAAATGCAGTTGAGACTCATGGCTGTAACTGTTTTGGTCAAATGTCATGCTTTTGGGACAGAAAAGAAGTTGCTACAGTATGACTTATACTTGGTGCCGGTGACTATGAAGTTTTCTGGCATTGGTAATAATTATCACACAATTAGAGGAAGCAGGTGTATTTTCACACCGGAAAGCAAAGGTTTCAATAGCAACCAGAGATGTTAGTAAAACTGCGCTTTTAGAAGAAACTGATTCAAGGGTGCTGTGTGGTAGTAAAGATAAGATGTGAACATTCTCTTGCCTGTAACCTAATCTGTTATAGTTCCTGTTAGATAACTGATATAAAACGGAAACTAACAGAAAACACTTCTGATCAGGCATCGCACTGTTGCTTGTTGTCCACACAAATATTAACTTCCCCACCTCTGATAAAGAGCAGGCTATAACCACTTCATCATTAACATTCAAACTAGTAGTTCAAACCCAACGGAGCTCAGAGGAGATTACTGCAGTGAACACGACAGTGTTGTCACTGAGACATCGCTGTGTCACCTCACCCGCACAGATATCTGTGTTGTTGATAGCTGTCAGTTTCAAGTGGATTCACGTCATTCAGATGCAGCAGACAGCGGGCTTTTTAGGAAATAATTACAGAGAAATGGACATAGGTGACCTCATAGCTGGCTACAACCATGCTGCTCCCACCACACCTCTCATACCTCTGCTCCTCTCTTCCTGTGTGTGTGTGTGTGTGTGTGTGTGTGTGTGTGTGTGTGTGTGTGTGTGTGTGTGTGTGTGTGTGTGTGTGTGTGTGTGTTTGTTTATTCTAAGAATAATGACGCAGAGTTTGCTCAAATATTTGTAGGGACAATTCTGTGCTCTTAAAATGTTGATAGGGACCTACGTCCCTTCTGCTCATATACAAACCTACGCCTTTGAAATCTTAACGTAATGACAGGAAAATGCTAATGTTGAAGCACAGACTTCACTGCCTTTTTAGGAATATCTGGCTTTTTGAAGACATAATCTAGGTGTATATTAAGTGTTACCATTGTGCACCGGAAGACACAGTTTAGGGACATATTAATCATTTTAATGTCAAAAAATATACTTATTTTGGTGGGGAATCTACTTGCGTTCCTCACATTTGTTTCTATCTAAAGTACAAACCATGAGAAAGTGTATTTTTTTTGTCTCCCTCTCCATCCTCATTCCCCTACGTTTCCCCTCACCAGAAGCCAGCCAGGGTTCAGTCAGCGTGGCAGAGCAGGAGCAGCGTCTCCAGCTTTTGTCTCTGTGGAGAGCAGGGGTTGTGTGGTTCCTAATTGCTGTGTGCCACAGAGACCTGGGGAGCCAATCAAAAGGGCCAATCTCTAAAGACGAGCCCAAACTAATTTGTTAGCAATATATCATGATCCTACACCCTGCTCTCTCTCTCTCTCTCTCTCTCTCTCTCTCTCTCTCTCTATCTCTCTCTCTCTCTTGCTCAGTCTCTTGATGGCAGTGAAGGGTTCATTTCTGTGTCACAGTGGTCATGACCTCTTCCTCTCGTTCTCTCTCTTCCTCTGTGGCTTCACCGAGAGTTCATCTCAGATGCCTCACTGGTCATGACCTGGCTCTGAATGATACCACGATGAGAGCGGTGACAAGGCTGGCAGAGTAAAACAAATCCTCTCCCTCTGTTTATCAAATTATGTGTGTTTCTGTTTCTTCAGTCAGCCTGTTCCAGTAGTGTGTGTGTATCTGTGTGTGTGTGTGTGTGTGTGTGTGTGTGTGTGTGTGTGTGTGTGTGTGTGTGTGTGTGTGTGTGTGTGTGTGTGTGTGTGTGTGTGTGTGTGTGTGTGTGTATGTGTGTGTGAGGCACACACCTCAGGGAGCGTGAGAGCGGAGCAGCTGTGGTCAGAGAAAGAACACGCACGTTAGCTTTGGGTTTCATCCTTGGCTTGTTCAGCAGGGAATCTGGCAGCCTGCTGAGAGACGGAGAATGTGTGTGTGTGTGTGTATCTGTGATCACATGTCCGTGTGTGTGTGTGTTTATGTGTCCTGTCCTGTCCTGTTACACACCTCATACCTTTTACTTTGTCACTATCTACGAGCTCTCTCTTTGCTTTTCTCTCTCTGAGGATCCACAACTTCAAAAGGCAACTTTGAAAGTGTATATTTCACACAGTCAACAAAAGCATCGCTGAGAAAAAACACACACACAGACACATAGCTTTTTTTGAGAACACACCTAGCTCACTATCTCTGCAGGACACAAAGCCTCCAGAGAATAAAAAACAATCACTCTTTTATATTGCAGTGATACTGGCGTTTATGGCTGCCAAAGCACCAAAAGCAGCTTCCTTGAGGCAAAGTGGAGAGGGAAGTGAGAGAAAAAGATTTTCTTGTGAAAACCCCCATCATGTGTCGGTGTGTCTATACACTGAAAGACACATAAGATTGAAGGTGCACTCAATTGTTCATTTGAAATTACACGAGCAAGCTGCAGAACAAACATGTTTCTCTGGCGGTGTCTTTGATAGTTGCATTAGATCAAAGTGAGGAAGCCACTCAAACACAGTTGCAGGTCTAAATGATGCAACCTCAAAGCAACTGAGCTCCAAACTGCTTGTAAGCAGGTCACAGTCACACACAGACAGCAATTAACAAAGGTGATATGTGGCATGAAACCTCTCCTCATTACTGTGTTTGAAGGTGCTACTGTAACCATATGCACAGGAGTGGACTGGCCATCAGTACCAGGGATATTTTATATATATATAGGGATATGCAATACTACCAAAATATTAACATTTAACACAATAATGAATATCTCAGATTATCGATGAACATTTTGTCATCAATGACATACAAACGTGAGGCTTCACATTTACACTTCAAAAAGCACACTGCAGTTTCAGATTGTGATATTTTTTACATAATAAAACACACAACATATTAAAAACATATTGAATTGAACAAGATAGCCTCAGTTAGTGCCTCTTATATATTAACATTGCATTTGAGTCACAGCACTAAGCAGCTGATTTTCTGCAAAAGTAATACCTGTCAGTCTTTGAAAAAAGTTCTTTCACTTGCTGATGTCCTGAAAGTTCATTAAACACATCAAACCATCTGGATGAAAACAAAAATTCTCACGTTGCAACTGTATTACATATTGTTCTTGCTCAGTTTGTAAAATGTTTACCAAAATGAAAATAAATCATTATTAGATATATTGGTATGTATTGGTGTATTAATTGTGTATTATTATTTATGGAGAGAGACCGAGGTAACCGACGCAAGACGGTCCATTAGAGGCGGAACAAATAAAAACGGTTACGAACCTTGAAACCTGGTGTGCTGGCGTCATTGTGCTGAGGGGAAACTCACTGTGTTAACGGGAGGTCATAACCATGTTGATTTGATAACACAATTTCAAAATAAGTATTACCTCCCGGTTTTGACAATTTTTCCAGCATCTAATGTAAAACAGAATAAAACAATTAAAAAGGTATTACGTTACTTCTATCAATTGAGCTTTTACAATTTAAATATGTGCATTGCTTTCACACCAAACGTGGTCTACAGCCAAGAATGTATCTTTCTCTGTTACAATGCACTCTGTCCATCCTCTACTTAATCGATGGTCCTATATTTGCACATACTGGCAGCTTAGTACATTTGCAGATTGCACCAAAGGCCAATGAAAACATACCACATGAAAATTATTCACAGTGACAACCTTAAAATGAGAAGAGTTTTGTTTCTTGTTTTGGCAAATCACACAGAAGCCTAGACCATGAAGTCAAGTCTGAAGTTGATTAAGTCTCAATCAAGTTTCAAGTATTTGTGATCATCAATTGCAAAGTAATTTGAGCGCTTGAAGAATGTTGCTAACACCTGTGACACTGACTGGTAATGCATTGCTTGAATGGTTGTTCTTGGCAATGCTACATTCATTCCAAATAATTGGTTTTATTGGCAGCATTTGTGCATTTGGGATTTTTGTTTAATCAGATTTCAAAGTTTAAGGTTTAATTGTTCTAAAATGCAGGAAAAGCTATCAAAGTAGGAAGTAGATAATTTTCCTGCCTGCGATTAGAGTGCCTGATTTGACAAGGATAGAGTAATGAGAAAAAGTAAGATGAAGCATCTTTTGAAGGATCAGTTGAAATTGCCAATCTATTTTAATCTATCATCACCTTGGGAGAGTAATGTTCCGTTTTTGTGTGGACTAATTGGATTTCAAAATGTATATTGAAAAAAACCTAATTAGAAATTCATCACATGGGGAGGTACAATCTGATCACATGCTAAAGAGCACCTTCTTTAATGCAGGTAACATTCTTTCACACTCATCTGCAGCTCTGTTTTCTTTCTTTCCTCTTGTTTTATGTCTCCTTCTGTATCTCAGTAACGTTGCCGGCAACGTTTTGAAACACGGCACATTCATTTACCATTTTGCCATGTTCAACTAACCTCAGTCTAAGTCTAAGACCTGCTTTACTTCTTGTCTTTGTCACTTTTTCTCCTCTTTCTGACCCCTGAGGGAGACAATCCATTGTTTGAACTCTCAGCAGTCAAAGGTCACCACAGCGGTCACCAGAGGTCAAGACTGACATCATTGACCTTACGTCAGGTCAGCTCCTGTGGTGATCACCAGAGGGGAGACAACAAGAGGGGTTTTAAACACATGCTGAAGTATCCCAACTAAAGAGCTTAACTGGATTGATGAATTACAGAGTGGGCATGTCATGTAGGTTTTTCAGATGTGGAATATGTACCATTCCTGTTATTATCTATTGGTCACACTTTAAAAGTAAGTAATGTATTATTATTTTTTAATCGATATAGGTGTCTTTCACATAAATTGCTCAGAAAATAACTTGGTTAGGTTTAGAGAAAGATCACTGTTTGGGTTGACATAGGAACTTTGCGAATGTTGGAAAAACATCTTGGTTTGAATTAAAAGTATTTTTTCAAGCTTAGGGTACCTTTGTCATCATGGTCACAATAATATCTACTTGGTTGAGGTTAGGGAACGATTGTGGTGATGGATAAAGTAATCCCGTCCATCCCCCAAACTTCCTCTCTTCGCTGACTTTGTGGCTTCATAATATACTGTAACATAATACCAACTTCCGGCTCTGCTTAAAACGTACAACAGTTACAATTGCATTCAATTTAGACTTGTGAAAGTGTTACAGAAAGTATACTTGGTCTGATCAAGAAAGATAGTGGTCCTGACTTTCACGTAAAAAATAGTAGAGTGCTTATTTAGACAACATTTTAATAAGGGACATCACAATCATAGCCGTATGGTGTATCATTGGTGCCAAGAGACGTTTACTGTGGAGTTTTTGGGGCATTTCCACACATTAAGAAACTGTTCTTCCATGCCTTTTTGTATGATACTTTTTTACTTTGTATAGTTGCTGTCCATGCAACCCTGTTTTTCTGCAGTGTACATGAGATGGGTTGAGAGAAGAAATACTTTGGATAAAAATATTCGATCATTAATTTACTTCACCAAAACAAATACTCACACGTCTTCGTAGGGGGAACGTTTTGGTCCTCTCTCTACACCAGGAGTGTCAAACTAATTTTAGTTAAGGGGCCACATACTGCCCATTTTGATCTCAAGTGGGCCAGACCAGTAAAATCACAGCATAGATAACGACAATATTTCTCTATGTATAAATCATTGGTGAAGGTTTTTGGATGATAAACCCTATTTGAAGGTCTTTCTACAATAAACTAGAAACATGAAGACCAAATATTCAGACATCAGCCCACTGTTTATCTGCCTGGGCTCTCCTCTGCAGATTCCCTCGCTTTGTGACGCGTTTGAAAAATACAGTGAAATGTCCCTAAACCTTGGCAGCTTGTACTTTCTCCCTGAATTTCGTCACAACGCCGGTTTTTCTCCCGATCATTGATGGTGCACCGTCTGTAGCTCCATAAACATTACTAACTTATTGAGTATATGTGCGCTGCCTCTCTTGTAGAATTTCTGTTAAAATTTGATTTGTCTTGACAAGTGAACTTCAGCTGGTAATAAAAACCTCTTTTTATCTGAAAAGTAAACATTAGAGCCACCCACCCGAATAAATACCTAACTCCTAAATTACCATAAGAATAGCTCAGCTGAGTACACTCTTAATGCTTAAACTAACAGTGCCAAACACCCACACCCACACACACAGGCGTGCACACACATACATACATGCACACCAGCCACGCTAATGAGAAGTTTCGCTGTTTGAAATTGCTGCCCTGTTAGGGGTGGGGGCGGCAGTGTCGCCGTAACGATGAGCAGGAGGAATTTCGAGAAGCAGACAGTAATGTTGTGCAGCATCCATCCAACACTCCCACCACCCTTAACCCCAAACGTTGTCACTCCTAGTGCAAAATTCTCCCAACGCCACCTCAATCAGGGATATTATGACTTCTGTGGTTCAGAATCTCTGAGAACATTTTATGTCGACACAAGCCAAACTAGAAAAACTTTCACCTGCGTCTTGTTTTCTTCATCACTCCTTTGTATTTGTACTCTCACCTTTTTAGAGATATGCCCCGAATGCTCCGTCTGACAGAACTCTGAGACTCCTCAGCCCAGTTACTTTGCAAACTTCCTTCCAATGTCGGCCACTCCCTTAGGTCTGCGACCTCCAAACCCCCCCAAAGCATCCAATGCTAGATCCCCTTTGTCTACCTCACAGTCCCCCCCCCCCATAAAAACCCACAGGACCACGGTCCCGGGCTGACCAGAACTGATGCAGGGTGCAGAAAGCAGGCCGTTGGTTCCCAGGACCGCTGCGCACTTGTCATGTAAATGAAGAAGTCACAATCAATTAGAGTAATTGCAGCGCATCGCCCCATCTTCGCCACGGCTACTGAGCTTAGGAGGGGCATGGGAGAGAGGGGGGAGGCGAGGGGGGATGCAGAGAATCGAAATGTGGGAAGGATGAGGAGGAGAACAGTGAGGAAGACATGGAGTGAGGGTAGGTGGAGTGAAGAGGGAGGGAAAGGAGGACAAATGAGTGGGTGATATAGTCAGATTTGTTACACAGATACGAACAAGTAGAAACATAATTTCTTTTTCTTTTTTACAATTCTAAGAGATTGATACTTTAGTCATGAGGGTGAGATGTAGGGGGCCACGTTTGATTGTGCCTGCTTACACTGCAAGGTTTACATGCAAAGTATTCAGTGGGATTACAAAATATGACGCATTGTTAGTTTAAGCAGTATATGC